>NC_137787.1:59456155-59721155 GCF_963383645.1 Muscardinus avellanarius | reverse complement strand
CTCTTGGGAAATTCCAGGCAAATCACAAAACCTGCCTCTCTGATTCCTTATTTTGTGTTCCAGTACTGCTTGCCCAAGGTCACATACTTTCTTTAGCTTGGGCCATGCTGTTTTCCCAGAGTAGTTATGCTTTGCAAATCAGTTTCTTAGTATGCTAATGAGTGTGACTTTAAAAAAGCTGAGAGTAGTGGAGCTCCATGGTTTAAAAAAATGTCTGAGAAATGCAAATGTAAACCAAGTGAAGTTGGCATTGTGACTATCAAAGATTGTCTCAAACTGATTTGTGAAGCCTTGCAGGATTTGTGTTCCATGTAACCTTGGGCTGTCCCCAGGCTTCTCCTGAAATCACTTTTTCTAAAGGGTAAGGAAATATGTTGTCTCCTTCAATTGTGCATTGATGTAAATAACTTAATGTTTAGAATTCAACCACTTGCCCTATTTTCAACCTTCTGACAGACACCTCTCTGTGACTCCCAGCTACCATCTGCCATTTCTTTCTGTTGCCCACAACACTTACACTTAGTAGAGAAATAAAGTTTTAAGTAACCATTATTTTACTGGAACTGTGACTAACCATATTAACATTTCCCCCACCCTGGCTATTTATATAATGTCAAATGATAAGAAGAGCTGAAATTTTGGGCTTTACTTCTGTGGTGGTGAAACTTGGAAGTAATCCAGCTGTCGGGTCAAAGACAAACTTCACCTGCACTGTTTCAGATCTATCATGCGTGTAAAATGGAAGGATAAGGTTACACTCAGAGAGGTGCTGAAACATGGGAAATGGAACCGACCCAAGGGCCACATTAATTAAAGCAGAGCTCTGCCAAGCAAGGCTTATCAACTGAAGGGACCGGAGACTCCCCAAACGTGCACAGTTCAAGATCAAACCCAGCAAGACCTTGCCTGTGGCTGTGTGGCACTCAGAGGACCCATATGAAGCACAACCTGAACTTCCCGGCACCCACCCAAATTCCTACAGTGGACTTTGATCATAGACCCCTAGGTGTCATAGGATTTCAGGCCAAACTGAGGCTCAACTCTTTCTACTAACAATGATAAGAGGTTGAAACTAGAGGAAAGCAGGGAAGACCCAATACTTCAGTCAGGGACCAAGGAGATCACATTACCTTGGAGTGAGTCAGTGCCTTATACACTGTCACTGAGCCTCAGGTCTAAACAGAGACACTAACATCTGTCATATTGTGCTTTCCAAGATATTGTCTTCTCACATTTCTCCCCAGTTCCTAAGTTCATGGGCACCAATAGCTTTATGTATATTAATATTTATTTCTCCAATACATTTATCCTCTCTAGGTCATGTCATATGCTGTGCCAGTCAGAGAATATTGATGTGGTCTAGATTCTGGACAAACATAATGATTTGTTTTTCTTTGGTATGACAAAAAGTCAAGCCCTAGGCTGCAAAGCTGTTCTCACGACAGGTTTGATGGTCTTGATGGTTGTGGAATTGGGCTTGTCCTTATTTCTTGTGTACCTTGTTCTTCCAAGTCTCCATTCATGGAATCTGCAACTGGTTGGGAGCCAAGTGCTGAGAGAGGGGAAGCTGGCGTGTGTGAGGGCATGGGTGGCCTAGGGAGCCTCCAGCCGTGCTGACATTCTGGTTCGACCTCGTTAGCCTGAGCCAGACATCCTGAACAAAAAGATTTGTGGAACCCACATGAGTTACAAACTTTGCAGTCTGTACTATGGAAGGGTATTTCAGAAAGAAACTTCTTCCACTTGAATCCTCTTTTGGGCCTGTCTACTATTCTTTCCCTGTGCAGAAAGCAGTTTTATATGGAGCTAAATGTCACCTGAGAAAACAGTTCCTTTAGTTGCTAGTATATTAGGACAGATGCTTTTGGAATTATGCTAGAGCTATATCCCCAAAACTCATCATGATTGAAAATACCAAGTTAAAAATGCATTTAATACATCTAACACTCAACATCATAGCTAAGCCTGCTACCTTAAATGTTCTCAGAACACTCACATTGGCCTACAGTTGGGCTAAGTCATCTAAAGCAAAGCCTATTTTATAGAAAGTGTAATTCATTAAAGACTGCACTGAAAGGGAAAAAAATGTAATGAGTGTGCTTCATCACCACCATAAAGATGAAAAATCTTAAGCCAAACCACCTGAAGACTGATTGTGGCAGCCAGAGAACAAGGTCTCTGAATAACTGGATCAAAACATCAAACAACAATAAAACCACAGCTATTTTCTTTGTTGTTGTTATTCAATAATCATTCACCCCTACCTTCCTCTATGAAGGGAGATTCTAAAACAGAATTCTTTGGCTTTTGACATTATCTACTTTCATATTCATGTAACCAGTGGCACTTACGCATTTTGCATAAGAGCCTGGGTGGCACCTCATCGTGTTAGCATATTTTATGGAACAAGCTGATGATAGCAGAACTTTATTCCATGTCGAGATTACTATCATTGCTTTAAATCATAAAAACTGTCATTTAAAATAGTCTTTAAGCTCTGCACAGTGGTGCACACCTGCAATCCTTGTACTTGAGGGGCTGAGATGGGAGGATCAGGTTTGAGGCCAGCATGTGGCAATTTAAAAAAACCCTATTTTGAAATAAAAATTAAAATAAAAAGGGCTGGGGTGTAGCTCAGTGACACAGTACCCTGAGTTCAATCATCAGTATTGTAATAAAAAGACTAATATTACACACACACACACACACACACACACACACATATATTTTTTTTTTGTTGGAACTGGAGGTTGAATCCAGGGGCATTCTACCTCCAAGCTACACCCCCAGGCCTACTTTTTATTCTTTTATTTTTTGAAACAAGGTCTCACTAAGATGCAGAGGGCCTCACTAAGTTGCTAAGGCTGGTAGTAAAACAGCAATCCTCCTGTCTCAGCCTCCCAAGTCTAGGATTATAAGCGTGTACCATCATATATAGCCATTAAACAGAAAAGGACAGAGCCTAGTCCATTTAGGACTTCCAGTCTAAAGTGCATGTGTTAATAATAACAAAGGACAGTCCTCTACAGTCACTTACTTATTGCAGTCAGTCTTGTTCTGTCCTGCCCCAGCTTCCTGAGCTCCAGAGCTACTGATACCATTAGCACGTGCGCGTGCGCACACACACACACACACACACACACACACACACACACACTCTCACACACACAAGAGTTATAAAGCCTTAAAAAGCATGAAGGAAGTTAAGCACATATAACTAGATTAGTGAAAGAAGCCAGTCTGAAAAGGCTGCCTACTGTATGATGCCAACTATAGGACATTTTAGAACTGGAAAAACTATAGAGAATGTGAAAAGATAAGTAGTTGCCAGAGGTTGAGCTGGGAAGGAAGGCTTAATAGAGCACAGAGAATTTTTTAAAGGACAGTTAAACTACTCTACATGATACCGTAATGGTAGATACTTATCATGACACATTTCTACCAACCCATAGATTTCAACACCAAGAATAAACCCTGGATATAAAGAATTAACTTTGAGTGATGATGATGTATCACCATAGGTATACCAGTTGTACCAAATGTACCATTCTGCTGAGCATGGTAGCGCATGCTTGTAATCCCAGCATTCGGGAGGCTGAGATCTCCCAGCATTCGGGAGGCTGAGAGCTGAGCCTCAGCTACTTAGTGAGGCCTTCTGCAACTCAGTGAGACCTGGTTTCAAAATAAAGAATAAAAAATAGGGCAAGGGTGTAGCTCAGAGGTCGAGTGCCTCTGGGTTCTATCCCCAGACCCATAAAACAAAAACAAAAACAAAAACAAAAACAAATGTACCATTCTGGCTAGGGATTTTAAGAAATGGGAAGGCTATATGGGTTTGAGAAGGGGGAGTATATGGAGCACTTCTGTACTTTCTGATCAATTTTGCTGTGGATCCATGATAGAGAGCTCTACAAAATAAAGGAGAAAACAAACAAATGTGCAAGTAATTGTGAGCAAATCTAAGTGTCTTCAAGATACCTACTTTGAACATGAAAAGGGTGTGTCTATACTATGGGAAAAAAGTGCTTACAGCAGCAGTCTATGGGCGAGAATGGCCTTGGAGTCTCACCTGGCCTCCCTGCAGAAATCATGCTTAAACCAAGACCTGGGCTTGAGTGACGGGCCAGAGGCAAGAAGGAATATGGCGGGTTATAAGAACTAAGATAGCAATAGCAAGTTCTAGTGGCTGAAGCTGGATCTTGAGAAGTGGGAAGAACCCACAAGGAGGGGACCAGGTTTCATAGGTTGGGCAAGCAATCTTTAGGAGACTGAACCCTGGGAAGACACTGAGGAGCTTCGAGCAAATGGTACAATTGGAATACCATTTTAACTAGATTTGAGAGAAGCAAGACAGAAAATTAACATGAAATATATCTCAGTGTGTGCACACCACCTAGTCTTTTCCTTCGAGAAGTGGGCAACTCTGGATAAACTCTCAAATAAATAGACAAGAAGCACATAGGGCAAGAAGGAAGAAATATCCTGGGATTCTTACAGGTTTAGGAACTCGCTGAGCCCATCCCGGCCTCGGCATTTCCCCCTCATTGGGTCACTTACCTACAATGTTCTTTTCATCCAGCCAAATCTACTCACCCTTCACAAAGCACTGCAGCCCACCTCTTCTGGAGAAGCTTTTTGCAGCTCTTTCTGTCCTCACAGATATTTCTTTCCTTTGATCTCCTAAAGCACTAAAGTACACACCACACACTTTAGCTCTTTATGATCTTGAGTAATCTGATACCTTATTACCCCACATAGAATGTCCTCTCCCTATTAATAAGGACCCCATATCCTACCCACCTCTTTCCCACCCACCTTGACAGGGGATGAGAGAGAAAGTACGCAGTTCTCCCAAAATGTACCAACTGATTTAGGTCCAGAAATAGATGCGGACACTGTGTAGTCTTAGAGTGGCTCCTTAATGAGCCATGCTTTATGAATGAGAACATGTAGGCACAGGGCAAGCAGGGAAATCCAGGGAAAGATCCAAGGTTTAGAGGTATCATGTGGCTGTAGTTAAGTTGAGTAACCCCTCACCCCCAATCAGAAAACCTTTGGAGAAGGCTGAACATTTGTAAAGAGCAAAAGCGGAATATCCAGAATTTAAAAGCAAATTTCAAATATAGTAAAAAAAAAAAAAGTTAGGCAGCTGCTACAAGAAAACCCATTAGTATCTGAAAAATGAAATTCAGTGAAATTTGGCCAATTCCATAAATGACACAAACCTCACTAGTGTCCATCTAAATCCAGAAGAATGGAATGAAACATGCAAGAAAACTATTTCTAATTCTCTATCCTCCTCCCCTCTCTTTCTGATATTGACAGTATTATGAACAGATTCATTAATGATTACTTCATTCATATAATTGTTCAATGTCTTTCACTGGCTGTCAAGCACCATTAAAGCAACAAAAAAGAGTATGTCATCTCTTGCCTCCAGTATAATCTCAGTATAATGAAGTAGACTACGTTTTCAGTGAAAACTTGCTGGTGTTTTACTAGGGCCTTGTTGAGAGAGATAACAATGTATGGGTTACACATTGCTGATCTAGATCAAGCAGCTTGTCCCCTGTTAAGGTGTACTCATACTTAAAAGCTATAGCAGGTCCCTCTGCTTAAACTATGTGGCAATTATCCCAAGTTGACTTTGTGTGTCAGTCACAGCATGAAGGGGGGTGGTCACACTGCCTAGTTACCGGGTGTCTGCATTTCTATTCTAGGCCCTTGTGGTGGAGAGTTTATAACTTGGCCATAAAAACTAATCAAGGAATGAATCTTGGCATATAAAAGTCACTCCCCAGAAGAATTTTTTTAAAAATACAAATTAGGAACAACTCTACATGCTTTGCCTTTCTTACATTCCCCACAGGCTCCAAAATAAATGAGCAAGTCCTTTTCCCTTATCTCATGGAAACTGTATACTTCAGGGCCTCTGGGTGAGTTTTTAACCTGATTTGTCTGGTAAAGGTTAATACTTGGGGTAAAAAGAATGAAGTTCTTTTGTGCTACATGAAAATATTTTTCTTCGGGTGGTGCTAGGAGAAGGGAAGGTTAGCTTAACACCAAAAGCTCAAGTTTGAGTTCAAGGTTGTTATTTCTGAACGTAAACAAGATACAAGCGTTGCTGCTGTGCATTTAGATGCTCTCTCAACCTCTAAAGATTTTTTTGGCAGTACTAGGGATGGAATGCAGGAGCATTCTTCCTTGGAGCTACACCTCCAGCCCTATTTTTTATTTTGAAACAGAATCTCACTAAGTTGCAGAGAGTCTCACCAAGTAGCTGAGGCTGTCCTTGAACTGCAATCCTCCAGTATCAGTCTCCCAAGTACTGGGATTACAAACATGCGCCACCATGACCAGCTAAGCTCTAATGCTTTAACCTGGGTGTGTTCTGTTGTCATAAAACAGGTAAGTCCTGCTAAATGTACCCAGATTTAAGTGGAACAAACTACTTCCAGTTAAATACATACTCTAAAGGGCTTAATTTTGCTGATATGCAATTAAGTGTTTGGATGGTAGCTGCTGGAGGTTTGCAGAGCTGGGCCTCAGTGAAATGTAGATATAGGCAGCCTCTCCATTTAGCATGTCCACATTTGACCACATTGTCAAGTTCCCTGATCATCTTTAATTCATTCAAAAAGTTTGACTACAGAGTTAATTAATCATGACAGCTGGCAGGTAGTGTGAACTCAACGCTTGAAATGCTTTTGCTTTCAAAGCTGAGTCTCAAGCAGGGGCCTGGCCTCAGACAGTATTAACCCAGTGGATTAACCTCAAATGATGATTCAGATTTATGTAAGCTGAACTTGTCCTCATATAGCTGCTAGTTATTAAAGTTTATTCTTGGTCAGATCCTCTCACAATATTTAGTAGTAAAATCTAATTTTCCAGGTTTCCAGCTTTTTCAAAAATCACTTTTTCTTCTCATGCTAATTTGAATTAAGGGGAAAAATCCAAATATACAAAATCTTATACCCCTTTTTAATTTTTTATAGTGTAGTTATTTCCATTATAAACCCAACAGGAAAAGACTAAGTCTGCTGTAATATTGATGATATAATATCAATCATGATTCTGTTATCTTGTTATCACCATGTGAATATTATTTTCTAAGCTTTAATAGGATGCTTGAGCTTTTGAGATGAATGGTTTAAAAGTCTGAATTCATATTCATGCCAAATACATAGGACATATTTTTCATAATTGTTCTTGTCTCTGGGGTCAGTAATACAGTTTATAATCATCATAAAATTTCATTCTTAATTCCTTTTAATTTATCAGAAGGAAAATATGGATGGTTATTACCCAATTAAAATACTCCTGATGCTTTTAAGGTAGACATTATGGGGGTTTTTGGAGTTTCACTGAAGACAATTAAAAAAACAGAGAGCAGCTGGGTGACTTCAAAGTGGTTTTAAGTGCTGAGTCGGTGGAGACCTTCAGCTGTTCCTTGATGCTCTGCTCCCACCTGTCTTGTTCTCACATCATCTGTGGTTCAATCAAGGACTGTGTAGAACACATAATGCACTCGACAGGTATGGGAGCATGTGACTAAAGGTTGGATGTTCATTTGGTAGCTATAGGATCCAATCTGATACTTACACTTTGGCTTACAGTTGCCCAAAGTGGGGGCTAGGAAGAGAGTGTCTCAAAAACCTAAGACATTTAAATTAGTAAGTCTGGAGATGACCCTCTTGGCTGGACATGGTATCACTTGTTCTGGGGAAACATGGGGTGAGCCCGTGGGATGGATGCTTTGTGAACACGCTTGCTAAAGGTGCTTTCTCCAGATGATTTGCCTGATAGTGCCTAGAAAGCAGCATGGTAGGTGCTCTTCCACATCCCAGGAGGGCTACTGCCAAGGCTACAATTTCTTTCAGAACAATTAAATGGGTCAAAGTGATTAATATCCACAAAAAGAAGATACACAGGCATCAAAGTTGCATTCCAACTTATAAGAACAGAATGTAGGCCAAAACTCATTTTTTTGGCAAATTCATTTGTCTAGTTTCTTATTTGATCATGATCTTAAACTAGAACTAGATTGAATTTTTTTTTATTTTTTCCACTTATTAAAATGCCTGCCTGCTTCCTTTTTTTTTTTTTTTTTTTTTTTCAAGTGCTGGGGATAGAACCCAGGGCCTTGGGCATGCTAGGCAAGCACTCTACCACTGACCTACATCCCCAGCCTGACTTAATAAAAATATCTCAATTTCATGTACATGTGCTAAGTTTTCTGAAAAGAACCCACATAAAGTTAATAAAATTTCTGGATGTTTATTGAATAATTAGATGAAAACACTCCTGAAGGTTTCATACTGCAAAGATACCTTTCTTTGTGCTCAGACTTCCAACTAACTGGTTAAGTTTCTTCAAAAGAGATCTTTGCAGCCCAGTGTAGTGGTGCACGCTTGTAATCCTCGCGCTTGGGAGGCAGAGACAGGAGGATCGCGCAGGTTCGAAGTCAGCTGTGCTGGCTTAAGCGATCCTGTTTCCAAATTTTAAAAAAATATAAAATAGGTCTGGGAGTGTAACCCGAAGGTAGAAGGGTTTCCAGGAACCCCAGTACCACCACAAAAAATAAAATAAAATAAAATAAAAGAGATCTTTGCAGCGGGAACATAAGTATTAGTTGGTGGTTATGGGAAAGGCAAACAGAGTTATTTCAATAGCTGCAAATCGTTTTCATCTGTAAGGTGTGCTATGGTTTACAAAGACTTTTATATGCACTTGTATCATTTGGTAAAAATAAACATACCTGTTCATCGCTCTCAAAAACAATTCATAGTTGTCTCCTAAAACCGCTTATTTATGAATTTTTTTTAAAATATGCAAATTTCCTGAGAAATTTAATTGTAGGATCCCTATCATATAAGATGATGAAGTGGCATGCATTCTTAAGTAAAGATCAGACCATGTGCTTAAAAGGATATTGGTTGGTTTAATACTTAAATGGGTTCCATCCAGTATGGCACATTTGGTACCAGTTACTGCGCTATGCTCTGGCATGAGTCTCTGATGCCTGAGCACTAGTTACTCCAGTTCTAAAAAGCTATGAATTTTGATATATGGCTTCTCATTATGAAAGCTTACCTTTTTATGGCTTCACCCAGGTGAGTGGATGGCTCCAGGCTTTTCTTTTAGGCTTTCTGACCTAGAGGAATGAAGCTGGGAACAGGGCTCTGCAGGCACTGACTTGCACAGCAGAGTCCTGCCCACAGCTGCAGGGACTCCGGCTTCAGTGAGCTGGGAAACTCGAGCCAAGGAACAGGTCTCTCAAAGTAGGGACACAGCCTCAACTTTTTAAAAGGAGGTTGGCCACACAGGTGACAAACTGTTGCACTTCAAAGACAGGAACTCCTTCAAATGTTAAATTGTAAAGACACAAAATCACCTACATTCAGGAAAACGGGGAGCCAGTAACACAGCGCCGTGTTTGTTCCAGTTTAACGAAGCGTGTTTGGTGGATATTAACTGGTCTTGCCGATAGCTACTTTAAGTACGCGGCAGCCTGTTCCGCCGGAAACATACGGTTTTAAGATAAATATATGAAAGTCATTTGAGTTCCTAGCAAATTGAACTTATTCTGGAAAGAGTCTCTCTGGGCCAGTTTTTACCCTTTAAATTAGTCTGGTTTAAAATTACAATTCTTAGCATGTGTAAGAAACTCTATAAAAATCTTTCAAAGTCTTCCTGAACTTCAAAACTGAGGAAGGCACCAGCCTGTAGTGCGGCTATGGAAAAGGAGCAGATGGATTGCTTAAGGTCTGAAACATAGCTGGGAAGCTCCCCAGCACCACATCTTGGGATTCCCCTGTCATTTTTCCCAGCTCAGAATGCAAAGTCTAGATTACTCTCTTGCCAATTCTCAAAAGTCCTCAGGGCTGTGGGTGTAGCAGTTTGAACCATGTGTCAGTATTAAATTCCTGTCCAATTGGCTCAGAATAAAGGGAGGGCTGGTGGTGGGGATGGTGAAGAGGCAGAGAAATGGCATCTGGTGTTTTCTTATCCCAGGGCCTCTGTTTCCTCAGTCCTAAGAAGAATTACTGGACAAATGTCTAAGTGGGAAGGAAACGGAAGGGTAAAAGTCAGTCCCACCTCAGAACAAAAAACGTTGCTCTCAGCCGGGCGTGATGGCACACGCTTGTAATCCCTGCACTTGGGAGGCGGAGACAGGAGGACCACGCTGGTTCGAAGCCAGTCTCGCTGGCTTAATTGACCCTGTTTCCAAATAAAAATATAAAATAGGTCTGGGAGTGTAGCCCAGAGGTAGAAGGGTTTCCAGGGACCCCAGTACCACCAAAAACCAAAAAATAACAACAACAACAAACAAAACAAAACAAAACAAAACAAAACCCACGTTGCTCTCTGCATTTAGGTTTTCAACAAGTGAAAATCCCCAAAGGGCTGAGGTTGGAAAATTTCTGGGAAACCCAAAATCCCACATTCCATAGTTTTATCAAGTTAAGCCTCTCTGAGCAAAGTCAAAGCAAACTCTTTTTCCTCACACAAAGCAACTTAACTTATTTTGTGTGTGTAGTTAAAAACTGTTTGCAAGTTTCCTAAGTCAGGCACTCAGGATGAATTATGAATGGAATTAGTTAACTTGACTTGGAATTTCCTCACTTTTACTGGTCTTTAAACAAAAAAAAATTTTTTTACATTCATCTATAATCGATGGGACCAACACATGAAATGGCCTTTCACATAAAAAATGGTTTTAGAGTGATTTTGTAATTAAGGAAACTTTAATATGAACTTCTAATATGGAAAAGATAGTGTTTACATTTTACATGCAGCTATAAAACTGATAAGGGGCCACAAGATTCCTGTCAGAGAACTGAAATTAAGTTTACATTTCAAAATACAATTTTACATACAAGCTTGCTTTCACAACACCAATCTACTTCTCATATTCTTAGCTTCAGTCACCCTAAAAATACATAAATTTCGCATTTTGTTATTGAGTTTTGAAGCCACAAATTATAATAGTTTGCATATTTATAAATGTAGAACACACACACAAATTCTTCCTGAGTACAAAACTACCTTTAAAATTATAATCCATAAAGTGAGTGCTATACCTCCTGGATTAACTTCAGCTATTATCCACTCCATAACTTATTGTTTATTCTGCCCTATAAAATTTGCACTGTCTTCAAAATTTCCTACAAATCGTCATATCCAAATTGGTCTCAATAGCAATTTGTGGACACAAAAAGTGAGACCAGGATCAATGCCAAGTTTTGGAGAAAGAGATGAACTTGAATTTGTTTTTACTCCAATAAGGCACATGTTCAAATTGAGTTCATGAATATCAAAAGGAGATTAATATAAAATATGTATCAGCTTGTTAGTGCAGAAAGTAAAAATTAAACAATACCAGCAATGTTTTGTCATATAGCTGACAAAACTAGATATTTGGAACAATGAAAAGGAAGGCACTAATTAAACACACATTAAATTTTCAAAGCATAAAAAGCAGTTAGAAAAATACTCTGCATATTCAGAATATAATTCTTAAACATTTTAATGCTCACAGACCTCAATAGTTAGATATGAATAAAACTTACCTTTTTGAGTCCCTTGAACATATAAAGGGCTGAGAACATTCTTCTATTTTCTTCAATATGCATTGAAATATTAACTATTTTAACAAAACTGGGTATTATAATGTTTTTTAATTATCTTATTGTAACATTACTGTAGGATGGAAAACAGTCTGGTTTTTTTTTTTTTTTTTTTTTCCAGAAGGAGGAAGGATGGTGTGAGAAGAGTACATAACAAAGTGTTCTTATATTTAGTCAAAATGTATACATTTCAAATTTCTTTTAAAAAACATTTGATCTTACAATGTTATATTGAATGGATTTACAGGCTTGGAAATCCTCTTCTCTCCCTTAAACTCCTTGGGTGCTATTGTATAAATCTTATTTAAAAACTTCAGAAAGACCGCTCAGAGCATATATCTAGCTGGAAAGAAGTAAAAATAATGGTTGTGATGTTTTAATATTTAGAAAAGTACTTTTTGGTGAACTTTGATGTAAAATGTGAACAGAGAACAAAGTAACAAGTGTAATTTCCTTTTGGACTTAATAAACCAATTAAAAAAATTTTATAACATCTTAAATGCAAAACTTGTAGTCTGAACTATTGAGAAAATCCTAGGAAGTAAAAATTTTGTGTCTGTACTTATATAAACTTACTTGCCCAAAGTTTTCACAAGCAACGCCCACCCGCCATGCTCACAACTGCCGTCTACAGGGACTGGCTCCGAGCGTGTCCTGGGTGTCATCTGCCGTCTCTGGGGACAGGCACATCTAGCCAAAGTGGAACTTTTTAATATCTGTTCCTTTTAATTCTGTTTTTATTAGTTCTTCAAACCTTGGGTAGCAAATGTCAAAACACATTTAGACTGACTTGTTTGCTTTTTTAGTCACATTATCCCAGCCGATTCCAAAGTCAATACAGTACTTTACAAGTGACAATAAACACTGTCATTTAAAAATTGCGAATCACCTTTCTCATAAAACAAAAAGTGCTTAAATACAAGGGCTGTAATTTCTGCTGTAAGTTATATTTATTTCATGCTAGAAGTATTAAGTGAATATTATCAAAAGACCCTTAGGGGGCTACATTTGCCCTCAAACATCAACCTTGCCACCTTAAAATGAAATGCCCTTGTCGTTTGGAAAATTAGTAATGCAAGATGTCTTTGCTCTAGTGATCTATGCAAGCTTCTACACGAAACTGGAGGATCGTGCATGGTAACTTTAACTTACCTTTTCTAGGCTTTAGTAACAGGAAAGTTTACTAAAAAAAAAAAAAACAAAAAACAAAAAACAAAAAACAACTACTTTCTGGGAGGAAAAAATGTGGCTAATACTTAAGTGCAGCTTCAAACCACCAAACCCGTCCTTGCGCATTTATTTCCCATTTCACTAACTTCCTATTAACAAGGCAACATTCGGAGGCCAGCGTTGCACCCGCGTGGAAGTGGGAAACCAGCCGCGGCGCGCCGATCCTCGCCACACCGCGCCCACCTCCCACGGCGCGCCGCGGGGTCTCCCACCTGCGCGGGCGCGGGCGGGGCCGGCCACTCCCCGCAGACTCGAGGCCGCCGGAGGCGCGCGGAGCGGAAGTCGGGCTCTCCCAGGCCGAGCCTCCCGGGCTGGCTCGGAGGACACCGTCGGGGCGGGCCGGGGGCCGCGGGTTCGAGCCCCGGGCGGGCAGCCCAGCGCGACGCGGTGGCCTGGAGCGGGTCCCGGGGCGGACGCGCGCCGAGCTCGGGGCGGCCGGGGCGGTGTCCGGCGCCGAAGCGCACTTGACCCCGGCGGGGCTGGCGGCTCGCGGCCGTCGTGGGCGGGACGTCGGCCTCGGTCCTTCTGCGGCCTCTCCGGGCGGGGCGGCGGGGCCCGGGAGCCCGCTGGGGACCGGGGAGTCCGACCCCAGGGATTTAGCATCGCCGGGGACCGCGCATCCCGCTCCCGGGCTCCCATCTGTCAGCGGGGGACGAGGGCTGCCTGCGGCAAAGCTCGACTTACACTTCATTTTCTTCCGATTTGCAGAAAATGTCACAGGAGGGGGGGCCCCTCTCACTGTAAATATGATTTGGAGGGGGCTCGGGAGGCGCGGGGCGGCGGCCGGCGCTGCAGGCATTCCCGGTCTCGCAGCGCGCCCTAGTGGACGCCGGCTCCCTCGCCGCCTCCCCTGCGGACGCTCGCGCCCCGCCGTCTTCCCCGCGCTCATTACAATCTGCAATATATTATTTCTTCCAAAGTATTGACAATGTGCAAGCCTCCGGTAACCCCGGAGCTCTTGTCTGTAATCAGCACATTTATTCACATTTAGTGGGAAAAATCCGAATGAAATCCCCGTGACCCTGATTGGGTTACAGTGTCATTTTCCCCTGGATCCTCTTTTAAATCCACTCCGCACTGCTTCTCTGTCTATTACATGCTAATTTAATTTTACTGTGGACGATATTTTCAGCATTTGCTGAGGACAGTAAATTTTGTAGTTTATGTTATTTCACTTTTTATGACTTTTTAACACTTAATAAAATTTTATTAGAGCACTTTTGTGTTTACAAGGCCACAAAACTCTTGGCAGGTTGTCAGAAGTCCTTTTTATTATGATCCTACTGATATACTGCGAGTAATGAAATAATCATGTCCAGAAATGTATCAAAGGCCAGAGGGATTATCCCACTTAATAGCTCCACAGATGCGCCCAGAACGCGGACACCCGGCAGGGCAGGACGGGCTGAGAGGCTGCGGGAAGGAGGCAGCTCTCCTCTTTCTTTACCATTGCAGTTGCTTTCCTAAAAGGCTACATTCAGGGTCATGTGACTTTCAGCGGTCTCAATAAAAAAAAAAAGAATTTATTCTATTGCAATATGTGCTTTTCTTTTTATTCTCCTTGTGTGGGCATTTAAGGCTGTTGTAGTGGCAGTGGGGCTGGCTCAGCATGTCCATGTCAGTCACCTTCCTCTCATTTCTAAGTGTACTTTTGTGCCATTTAAGCAGCCGATGGTGACATTGGTGTTGAGCAGTGCAGCTGGCTCCTACAGCCTACGCCAGAGGCGTTGGGAGGGACCCAGGAGGGGCCAAGGTGTTGGAGGGTCCTTTCCCTCTGGCCAAACAACACTTTTGCTGTTGCTTTCTGGTTTTATTTTGCAAAATAGGGGAACAGTGACTTGAGGACTCTGCTTTCTGCCTTGTACCAGAGTCACTGTATATTGCTTTTATTTTACCTGAATTTTTTTTTTGAGACCTGCAATGCAAAGGACTGAGATATATCGCAACTTTGACTTCTTTAAAATTATCCTTTTAAATAGATACAAGATCATTTAACACACTGATGTTAATTTCATTCTTGCTTCAAAAGAAGGCCATTGTGCTTCCTGACCCTGACAGCAAGGTGGGTGGCTTTGTTTTATAATTAAACTTTCTGTCTCTAGCTTCATATTTCTCTGTTATTTCCTAAATAATGTGCCAAAGTAATACACGAGATGAGGAATGGATTCATAAGCGGAGTGATTTTGAAATGCCTATTGCTGTGTCCATAACACGTGTTAAACTTTGGCTTTGAAGGATTTTGGCAGTGTTTTTCCAAAAGTGTGCGTGTGTCTCTGTGTGTGTGATGTTCCAGTGCATGACGCTGGGATTTTGTAATCCTTCATTGTTTAACACAACCCCTGGGAAGTGTGCTTCTCTCCCAGGATTGCCTGTGTCACACACATGTGTGTCCCCTACCGTTCTGATGTCCGTAAGGCAGCTCAGGAGGGCTCTTTGATTTCAACTTCAAGGGAGCAATTTTGATTTTTTTGGTATTCTGTTTGCTAACCGTGAATGCATCTTAGCACCTGGTCTCAGAGTCTGCGGTGTGCCTGTGGCGGTCAAGAGCAGAATGAGGAATTGCACCTATCCTTTAAAAAGAAATTTATGTGCTGCAACTACTTCGGCAGCCATTTTTCTCTTTTTATGATGTTTTTCCTTCGCAAAGAGGAAGCAGTTTTTCTCTCTTTCAAAGTATCTCTCGATTGTGGAGAACTAGGAAAGGAAGTGATGGGAGGCTCTGAGTAAACATTCTTCCTTCATTCTGGCGATTACCGACCCACTGTTTGTGTTCCTTGTCTTTTACCGCAAGAGGCGGAGAAAGGTTGAGACTGTAGTTGTCCATATTCCACAGTGTTTTACATAAGAGGATTTATGCTCGAGTGTGGGAATCAAGAGGAGCATATTAATTTCCCTTCTGCTATAAAGTGACAGATCAGTTTTATATGTAATTTGTGTCTAGGGTGATTTAAACAATACTTCGAAGCCTGGAACAGCTTTCAAGTTTAAAATCTGTTTTATTAGATTATGAAGTAAACTTCTCCTAAGCTAGATATTTTTAATGCATCAAAATGTTTGTAGTTCTTATTCAAAAGAGAGCAAAATTGTCTTAAATACAATAACTGATGACCCAGTTTGGTCAATGGGTGCTGAACTAGTGTCCATGGGGACATTCGAGTGCCCTCTGGAGCTTTCTATGCTAAAGGGAAAGGGAGCAGAGTCTTAATACTGCCATCCAGGGAGTCGACTCTGAGTAAACATTTTATTTTTGGAAAAGAGGAGTAAAGGAACCGAGCTAGAGGCTAGAGACTTGAAAGTTGCCTCAGAAGACCAGGTAGCCTCAGAGGGTGGGGCACAGGATTACCAGCCTGGGAACCATTTTTGTTCAGTTCTGATCCAGTTCTCTGCACTTTCCTTATGTGGCCTGGAACAAGTTCTTTAACCTTTTTTTTTTTTTGGACTCAGTTTCTTGATCTGTAAAATGGAACGAATGCCAGTGGCCTCCTAGTTTTGTTGAAGAGTAGGGTTCATTCCTATAGAATGCTTATGACAGATCCTGAGTGCTTCAACCCCAGGAAGACGATGTGTCTGCCACTCACGATGGTGCCTGGCACAGGCTAAGCCTCAGTGCACTGGATGGTGTTGGATGCTGCGTCACTGACTCCTCGTCGGTCCAGGTGCTGCCTCTGGGGCACTGTCTACTGCAGGTGTGGCCTTGACTTTACAGAGAACACACAGCTTCCCAGGAGAGGTGGTATCCAACCGCTGGTTTACTTTTTTGATGGGTTTATTTACTTATTTATTGTGGTACTGGGGATGGAACCCTGGGGCTTTCTACTTCTGGACTACACTCCCAGACCTATTATATATTTTTTATTTGGAAACAGGGTCTAAGTTGCTGAGAGCCTCACTAAGTAGCTGAGACTGGCTCTCAACCTACTCGATGCTCCTGTCTCAGCCTCCCAAGTACTGGGATTACAAGAGGGTGCCACCAGGCTCGGCTTTTTGACGGGTATCTGTGTTGTCTCCTCCATTAGCAACTGAGTTACTCAGCTTTTGAGCCTCTGAGAGAATTCTAAATGTTTTGAGTTTCAGTACCATTCAAGGTGCTTTGAACAAAGTAACATCATTAATAGGACAATCTAATATATTACATCTCAGAGTACTCTGTCTAGTAATCTATTGTTCAGGACACAGTAGTTGTAGGCATTGTGCTAAATCCTTGACATACATTGTTTCACTTCGTCCTTACAAGGAGTTTCCACAATTCCTATACAGGGAGTTTCCACAGTTCCTATTTTGTAGGTAAGGGATATGGTGCTCAAAGAAGTCATGTGATTTTCCTAAGGTCATACAGCTAGTGATAGACCCTGTAGTTTCACCCAGATGGATGGGAACTTAAAATCTCTGCAGTCAGCCACTAGGCTACACTGCCTTCCTATGTTTGGCTTTCTAAAGCCCCTCATTAATTTGATCATTTGCAATTATTATATCAACCATGGTGGAAATGGAAAGGATCGAGCTGGGACCTAGGCCTTTCTCTCTGCATCATCTCACTGTGGAACAGTGAGTGGAATACAGGGCTGGGGCAGGTGTAGGGCGAGCCACAGGCCCGCACGGCCATCACCTGTCCCCGGCTCCTCCACTGGATGTTCCTAAGGGGCCAGAGGAGAAGTCAGAGTGCATTTCTCTCCCTTTGGAAAAACCTGATTGAGCTGAATTTACTTCAACTAGTTTTAAAATGTCTAGTGAACACATTGACCTGGCTATTAAAGACCAACAAGTCAGAACTCAGACAGTGGGTGGCAGAGCAGTTTTTAAAATTTTAACCAGAATCTCCTTAGGAGTGTGTGTGTGTGTGTGTGTGTGTGTGTGTGTGTGTGTGTGTGGTACTGGGGGCATTCTACCTCTAGATATACCTCCAGCCCTATTTTTGATTCTTTATTTTGGAAACAGGGTCTTACTGAGTTGCAAAGGGCCTTGCTAAGTAGCTGAGGCTGCCCACAAACCATGATCCTCCTGTTTCAGCCTCCCAAATGGTGGGATTACATCCGGCTTCCTTAGGAATTTTAAAGAAAATCAGTTACCCAAGATACTTGGTGAGTGTTTTCATTATTTCAGGGAATGAAGAACAGCATAAGGTGATAAGAGTCTGATTGAATGTTCAAGGCTACTTAGTAAGTACATAGCAACTCAGGTGCACTCTGCTCCAGCCATAGGGCTAATCAGGCACCCTGGACATACATGTACACAGAACCCCAAAGAGGAAACCAAGACACCAATGAGTTTTCCTAGGGGATGCTCAGCACCCCCCCACCCAGGAAAAAATCCATCCTGGGATAAATTTTGCAAGTGGCTAATGAACGACAGAGCAGATATCTGGTCAACTCTCTACTCATCCAGAGAAGAAAGAGCTCTGTGTGAGGCAGAGGGAGCCATTGCTAAAGCAGTTAGAATTAATCTTTTACTCATGACTTTGTGATGTCATTGCTGAGAGATGGAGGAGAGGGGGTTAGAAATGAGAGCACTTCCAGAAAACTCATCGTTCCACAGAGCTCAGACCTGGCGCATGAACCCAGAAGTGAGATTGAGCTCTGTGGAACCCAGGGCAACACCAGGCTTTGCTGGGCTTGCTGGGCAAGAGGCCGGTGTTTACCAGCTCACCCACATGTGTGACTATGGACGCACAATTCAGCTTTCTGACTTTTCCTTTCTGAGAGAGAAAAATAGTCAGACTTTTAACTCACCCTCATGGGGCTTGGGGATTTATGGGTATAGTTAGAGGTCATGGTAAGCTCTTCACTATGAAGTCTGAATAAGTTTTTTTTAAAAATAATAAGGAACTTTATTATCCTGATGAATAATTGATAAGAAAACATTACTGATGCAACATCAGCTGCTAAATTCAAACCCACCAAAATAAAACTGGAGTGCTAGAAACATCATATTCGAGGTTTGGAATCTCTACAAAGAACACAGAGGGAATAGATGTGCAACCTCTATTGCAGCAAACATAATTTTAAGTTGTTGAAAACTTTTAAGGATCTTGAGCCATTTCCTCCAAATTTGCCTGGCCTTTTTTTTTCTGCATCTGTGAATTTGCCAAGTTAAAGTTTATTGCTCCAGCAGGTTTTGAATGATAGTGGGTCTCCTTGGAAAAGGTCTGAGTACTTTTTGATTATTTGATGGAAAGAATGCATGCTTTTTCCTTTTTACTCATCTCTCAAACCTGCTCAAAAGCTGCTCTGACATAAATAAGCTCTGTAAAAAATGTATTCACTCTTTTTAGGCTAAGACCACATCACATTCTTTTCCATGGAAGTCATGCTGAAAGGATATTATCAATGAAATGGTATCTCTGCTCTGATCTAGACAGCCAGCCTGCAGATAGGACCTCATTCCTACACATTTCAGAATCTAGAATCAATGCAAGGATGAGCAAGGCCAAAATGCAAAACTGTGGCCAATGAGCAGGGAGCACGAGCCTGTTCCCAGGACAGGAAGCCGCTGCAGCCTGGTTGCTAGGAGACAGTTGTCTTCCCTGGCAGCAGGAAGATGTCCTTGAGCATGGCTTCCCCTGTGGTTGGCTTTGGACAAGCTGTGAATCAGACTGTCCTGGCTAGTGCTGCCCTCCCAGCAGGGCTGAGCAGCCACGGTGCAGGTGCCACCTAGGGGCAATAGTGGGTCCTCTCCTTTTGGAAAGTTCCTCATGCGGTCCCCTTTTTCTGATGTTCTCCTCTGCAATCAATAAGCCTTGGATATGTCTATTCTGAGTTATGAGGGAATTTTAAAAAATAGCTTCCTATACGATGCATAGCCTGTAAGAATGTTACACATGAGAAAAAGAGAAAGAAGATAATTAGGTAATGGCAGTTAAAAGGGTTTCCCGGGGCAGGGAGGCATCTCAGCTGAGCTCTGGCCTAAGGAAGGATGGCCCTGGCAGGATACCAGAATATCTGCCACGAGCATTATCTCCGAGGGCTCGAGAGGAAGGTGAGATGCTGGCTGTCTTGCGCGCAGAAATGTTGCCAGCACCTAGGGCAGAGTGTGGTGAAGAGCAGGCGCTCAGTTTGTGGGCTGGAAGTGGAGGCAGGCTTGGGCCACTGCTGGTATTGCGGGGGAAGGCCCGTTGAAAGAAAGGGAACTGAATAAATTGGCTTTATTGTATCAGCACATTGGTATCAGGAAATGGTATGATATGATGTGAGCCAGGCAGGGAACATCCCAGTGTAAAGATTCTCAAAAAAACAAACAGACAGGGGCTTAAAACATTAGGGACCTAGCCCTCCGTGGTGGTGCACATCTGGTGATCCCAGTACTGGGGAGGCTAAGACAAGCAAGAGGACTGTAAGTTGAAGGCCAGCCTCAGCAATTTAGAGAGCCTGTTTCAAAATTTAAAAAAAGAGCATAGGCTGTAGCTTGGCATTAGAATGTCTCTGAGTTTAATCCTTAGTACAAAAAAAAAAAAATAGGAAGTTGCTGTGAGATTTGAACCTTAGAGAAATTAAAGTTCTAGTGGTTGACACATGCTCTTTCAAATGTATTATCTCTTAATACATGTGGTGGTTTATTACATGTCATTTTTTTGTGTGAGTGTGTGTGTGTGTGTGTGTGAGTGTGTGTGTGTGTGTGTGTGTGTGTGTGTGTGTGTGTGTATGAATGTGATACTGGCATGAAACCCAGTGGCATCCTACCTCCAAGCTATACCCCAGCCCTATTTTTTATTCTTTATTTTAAAATAGGATCTTACTAAGTTGCAGAGGGCTTCCATAAGTTGCTTAGGCTGGCCTCAAACCTGGATCCTCCTGTCTGAGCCTCCCAAGTATTGGGATTACAAGTTTACGCCACCATGCCGGCTCTACATGTCAATTCTACCTCCTTAAAACTATTGAAAATACATTATCCTATTAGGTGTTCAGTGTTTGGTGAAATGGACCTTGTCATGACCTTAGTGAGACTCAAAGAGCTTCTCTCTCTACACCCAGCGTTTCTCCTTCTCAAGACCAGCCCTCTACGGAGGGAGTTGAGACGGGAGCAGCCTGTGGTTGGGGAGAATGCATGCTTTTTCCTTTTTACTCATCTCTCAAACCTGTTCAAAAGCTGCTCTGACATAAATAAGCTCTTTAAAAAATGTATTCACTCTTTTTAGGCTAAGACCACATCACATTCTTTTCCATAAAAGTCATGCTGAAAGGATATTATCAATGAAATGGTACCACGACCTGTGGCCGGTGGTGGCAGCTGGCAGTGTGGTGCTGGCGGTGCTGGCTGTGGGGTGGGTGGGGAGGACAGGAAAGCAGGTTCTCCTCCTTCTCCCTGCCTCTTTGTCTGTGCCCTCCTGGCGTGCCCTCTCTACCAATGTCTCGGCTTCTGAGTGACTTTTTCTCAGTACTGTGGTGTGTGTGTGTGGGGGGGGGCTGCTTAACTGACTTGCGGGAAAGCAACACTTTAAGAATCTGAAACATTACATCTGTGGCCCTTCTTTGGAAAAGTCTGATGTGAGAGGAGAACACAAAGAATGAGATGTGTGGCCCAGACAATAAAACTAAGATTTGGACAATACATGGGATACTGCACTTCAGTGTATCCTTAAAAGGCCATCCTGAGCTGGGTATGGTGGCACACGCTTGGAATCTCAGTACTTGGGAGGCTGAGTCAGCAGGATCACAGGTTCAAGGTCAGCATCAGCAACTTAATGAGACCTCGGCAACTTAGTAAGACCCTTTTTCAAAATTAAAAAAAAAAAGGCTGGGTGTGTAACTCAGGGGTAGAATGCTCCCTGGGTTCAATCCCCAGTACCACAATAAGTAAACAAACATCCTAATGGTCTCCCAGACCTAGTTTCAAAAACATTCACCTAGCCTGGCATAAAGGCTCATGCTTGTAATCTCAGTACTAAGAAAGCGAATGCAGGAGGATCACAGGTCTGGGGCCAGACTCAGCAACTTTGTGAGATTCTTATCAAGACAGTGTAATACTGTGGGCTTTAGAGGCAGATGGCTCTGAAAATGGAATCCACATTCCGCATTTTCTAGATATTTACTAGCTATTACTTAACTGCTTTGAGCCTCTGCTTTCTCATCTGTCAAATGGGAATGGCAAGTCCTATCTAACATGTTTGTTATAATAATTAAATAAAAAAAATGAGTGTAAGATATTAAGCCCAGTGCCTGGAGTCCCCTGAGCCTCACCATGAGGGTGGCAGCCACCAACACCTTCATCAGCAGGATCGCCTGAAACACTGTCCTAGTCCATGACACTAAGAGGCACAGCTTGCTTTCTTTATCTAGTGGACTTTTCCCAAGGTTGAAGCATCTATTAATAATGTTTCAATTTTAATGACTGTGTTTCCCCTTACAGCCCCATCATTAACCTTTCTTCTACCAACTCACATGTATAGAGCCATTTAGCAAATGACACAGAAGAGTTTTAGGAAATGTTTGTTGAGTGAACATATGAAATGGACACCAGCATGTCCAAAGCAAGTGTATTTTCTTCCATTGGTTCCAGCGAGGATCCTTTGTTCCATGAGGGTTGAAATATGGTGTTGATAAGCAGGAGGAACCTGGCACCAGTGGTTATGTGGGGTCAGGGACCACTGGCCCATCCACCTGATCATTTGGAAATTCTTTCATTGTATTATAAAATAATGAGCTGGAAAAGGGAATCCCAGTTAGCTAGTTACTCTGTGGAAGACCTGTAGGCTGGCCAGAGCTTCTCCACTGTGTCCCTGCCCCTATATATAATGGCCCAACTAGATTTGAGTCACTGTTCCCAACTAGCCAGCTTTATCTGGAAGAACTTTGGTGATACTGCCCCAGCTCAAATGCTCCCTTTGTCCCCAAAGGCCCTGCAAGCTGTTCTGGAACGGGCAGAGTTGACAACCTCTAGTCCTATGGTTTTCAGTATATTCACTGCTGCACCCTGGTTTGCATCATGGATGTAGAAAAGGTGTAGAGTATTAGTACCAAGCAGGCGAATGAACACAGGGCAGTGTTCATTCATTCACAGAGGATGGAATAAAAGCAAACAAGCAGCAAGGAGGGCCAGAGCCTGCCAGGGGAGGACAGTTCAGGCTGGCAAGACAGCTTCCCCAAGGGCGTTAAATCAAGAGCTCTCTTCTTAAAAAATACGGTCAGGCATATACATACCTTTTAGCCTTTTAGTTATACTTTAAAGGTAATTTTTTACATATTTGGTCCATATTTTTCTTTATTGTCAGAGGCTCTTCTTTCAGATTCTGCCAAGAATTTTGGTGCTGATAGTAATTTTGAACAGGTTCTACTATCCTGGGAAACTTCAGAGCACCTTCATCTGCAGCTCCAATCAGCACACCAGCACCTGCTTTGGGCACACACTGAGACCAGTCACCACCACTGGGGGTGTCTTAAGCATCTCTTCCTGAATCAAACTCTGTTCTTCTTCAGATGTGTTCATCCCAAGAATCTCATCCTGAATGAACACCAGACCAGACCATCAGATCTGTATCTAAGAAATACATTTTTCCAGCTAGGTGTGGTGCTACACCCTGTAATCCCAGGACATGGGAGGTTGAGATAGGAGGATCACAGGTTCCAGACTAGCCTCAGCAAAATGGTGAGACTCTCATCAACTTAGTGAGACCCTACTTTAAAGAAAGGAGGGCTAGGGTGCAGCTTGGAGGTAGAATGCCTCCGGGTTCAATCGCTAGTAACAGAGAGGGGGGGAGAAGAAAAAAGAAAAAGGACAATGAGAATGGGGAAGAGGAAAAAGAAGAGAAAGAGAACAATAAGAAGAGAGAAGATAAAAATAAAATGTTTTCCCCCAGCACACATTTTCCCATCCCTCCATCTTTCCATCCCTCCATCTTTACCCAGATTGTGCCCTCTGAAAGGTGACTACCACGCCTATCTTCCTGACTACTTGATCTCTAAAAATTCAGGCCTCACCTAGAGTAGCCATTAGAGGGATGTCTGTTCAACAAATGAACTGCTACTGGCACCTACTGTGTGTTGGAACAGGGGCAATGATATAACAAAAATATGTTCTTCAGTTTTGGTGTTACAACTATTTTCCAGGACAGAAAAGGTATTTTCTGATATTTTTAAAATAGATTTTTGTGACTGTTAATGCCCTTTTTTTATTCAGTTGATAGGCTGTTTTAGTAATTGACAGTGTCGTGCACTAACTAAAACAGATGCCCAGATCACTTCAGAGAGAAACAAGAACAGCAGCAGCAGCAGCAGCAGCTTCTCGTCAGCCGGTTTCTGATCATTTCTTCCTGAAGTGCACAACACCTCCAGCTGCTAATGGCTGGAGGAGACTTTGGGGACACTGATCTTAATGCGCTGTTTCCTACAGGTCTTGTTAATTCCTAGAACCATCTGTAAGAAGTTATTGTATTTGGCTTTCTGAAGCCATATTTTTCAAACACAACATTCAATTAGTGCTTGTTAAGATGTTCTGAGCGCGGGCGGCGGCGGCTTCTCTCACCCCCGCTGTTTCTTCCTGGTCAGCATATTTTCTGGAAGTGTTGTGTCCGGGAAAGGGCATCATATGCCTCTGTTGGGAGAGTTGCTATGTGTGTCCACATGAAGCAAAGTCTTGGGTGGCGAACGAAGGGGCCAGGCTGTCAGACCTGCAGAAAAGGCACCGTTCATAGCAGGCTTCAGTTTCTCACATTGTTTGGAAAAAAGCTAAGACTTCAAAATGGGGTTGAAACCAGTGACTCCAGTAGTGTACACTGGAGCCCTAGAGAAGAATGCCGCCAAAAGAAATTATTTGAAATAATAAGACTACACTCCATAAAAAGGCTGAATTTTCAGTGACTTGCAGAGATGTTATGAAAATAGTTCCTGGTACTGAAAAAAAAATCCACTGACACTAAAAGAATAAATGTATTGAATGCAGTTCTATTATTTAAGATTTCATAGGGTTTTATAAAAATGTGACTTTTTAAAATTTTTTTAGTGGTACTGGGGATTGAACCCAGGAGGGATAAGGGCATTCTACCCTCGAGCTATACTACCAGCCCTTTCTATTTTTATTTTGAAGCAGAGTCTCACTAGGTTGCTGAGAGTCTCACTACAATGCAGAGGCTGTCCTTGAATCTGCAATTCTGTCTCTGCCTCCCAAGTGCTGGGGTTACAGACTTGCGCTCCCACACTCAGCTAAAGATGAGACATCTTACCGAGTGTCCCTCAAATTGCTTATTGATATCCGGATTAGAATGGCTTGGTATTTGTGCTGGCTTTTTAGTCACAAACGCACATCAAATCTGATTATGCCAAAAAAAAAGTACTTCAGGACAATATGGAATCTGAGGAAATTAAGCTATGTGTGTCCAGATAGGTTAAGACGTATTATATAATCTACTTAGAGAGCTTACTGATTTTTTTTCTCAAAACACATATATAAGGAACAAAATTTTTCACACTGGTTATGGCTTCCATGATAATAACAAATTTCCTTTATTGTTGAATTTTTGTATGCTCCTTAAAGGTAATCTTTAAGAGGAAATATAATAAATGTAATAGCCAAACTATTAAGTCTCTGTGTTTCATAAATAAGGTAGTTTCTATTGAAATCCCTTTTTGCTTCAGTAATCTAAACATTTAAATATATTAAAGGCTCCAGTGACCGATTAGAGGATCAGGCGTTTGGCACTGGATGTCAAAACATTTCCTGCTGGGTCTTCAACCACTAACAAGGTTTTTGTTTGGGAGGAAAGGGGAGAAGGGATTGAGCCGGCCAACTCTTGACATCTGAAATCTTTATTAGTCACAGCAACTATTTGGGTTGGTGCGGATGATTTGTGGTATTGTTGTTTATCTGTGTATCATTTGCTTGGACTCACTGTTTAGATGCAGCGGCTTCAGGACCATCTGCAGTCTTGCCGGGTAGCTGTAGCAGCCCGGCTGGACATCTGGCTGTCAGTTATAATTGCATCCCTGCTCCCAAAGTTGCTGTCAGATACTCCTGGTTCCCTTTGAACATACTACTGTGATGCAGCCTGGTTTTAGGCCATTGATGAGAGACCGAGTCAATTCCTGGCTTTAGTCTAGTTGGAAAGAAGATTTATGAAATGAAGGGGGGATCCGTTTTGCTGGAGCGGCGGCTGTTTCGTCTGCGTTGGGTTTAATGAAACAGCATGCTCCCCTGCCTGCTGCCCGCACAACTCACCCTTTGAACACGGAGAGAAATAGTGCATCCGAAAATTATTTTCATGGTGTTGCCATGTTTACTGTTTCCTGTTGTCTTTGCCTGAAAGTGTTTTAACAAAAATTAGGCCTGGACATAAAAACATGTGAGCCAGGGGATGAAAGGGGCTGTTATTACGTTTCCCTGCCAGGTTAATGTGGCTGCCTTTGATTTAAGCGCTATAGACTTAAGACAGGATATGACACCAATTAAAAACACGAAACTTAATTTTTTTGGACTACACAATCACATAATCTTTCTTCTGGTATCGGTTGAGGGCTACTGACGTGGCATTTATTTCTCAGCCACAATCCTAAATTTATTGGGTTGGCTTTATTTAAGGTCCATGGGGCAACTAATATTAGTGCACGTAAAAGCTAAGCAATGTCTCAAAATTGTAAGGCAGCTATTACAAAGGAACATATTTTTACCTGGTGACTGTCAGCACGAGGCCAGGAACACATGCAGACTCACTCATGAGCCCCAGGCCCACTCATCTCGCTTGGAGGCAGATTTTGATTTAAGATTTAAATTTCAAAACCAATCAATTAATTTTATCTCAAAAAGTACAACTGTGTGTATGTTGTTGTTGTTTTTTAAACTAATAACTTCTTCCTAGTCTTAAGTTTAATTGCATTTTCCTGCCAGTTGTGGTAGTGTACCCCTGTAATCCCATTACCTGGAAGGCTAAGATAGAATCCCAGCAGTAGCCTCAGCAACATTAGGGAAACTCTCAGCAACATAGTGAGACCCTGTTTTCTAAACAAAAATTAGAAAGGGTTGGGGATGTAGCCCAGAGGTAGAATGCCCCTTGATTTGACCCCCAGTAACACACAGACACACACACACACTTTAATTTTTTTCTCAAGAAAGTTTTAATATTCTTTGAAAATCAACTCTAGTTAGTAATTACAAAAAAAATACCCTAATTGTTTAAAATGATGAAAAATAATGTACTGGGTAACATATTTAAATTTTTGAATTAAATATTAGTGTTTAATTTTAATGCAAAGAATAATTAAAATGAAGGCATGCAAATATAATGAGCCAGGTCAACCTCCCCATCTTTTCACTTTGACACCTTGTTTAACTCTAGCTAATGATCCTATGAAAAAAGTATTAGCGGTTTCAGTTCAGCCCCTGGTGGTCTATGTCACATATTACATAACCTGCTGGTGGGTCCTCCAGAGCTATTTCTCATTTACAGACAGTAGCCTTTTATAATTCTGTCTGGGAGTGGAGAGAGTGTGGCGGGATCGTGCCCTGGTTTAACCTATTTCTTATGCGCTTGAAAATGGTAAAACTGTTTACAGAAAGAAGTCAAGTCAGAATTTTATTAGATACTGTAGTGTGCTCACATGTTCAAATGTGAGTCTGCTACTCTGTACCAAGCTCAAGTTGTCATGTTTAAAACAAAACAAAAAGGCACCCATGACGTCTGCTCCAAGTGGAAAATTACCGAAGACTGCAGTTTTCTAGCCATGAACATTCTCATTTCCCATGTGCAATTGGTTAGCTCCTCGCTGCATCCCCAAGGAGTCTGTGGGAGTGTGAAACACTAAAGAAAAATGAGAATTTCCACACTTAAAAAGAGCCAAGGCAGCGTTTGTAATGATTGAAAATAAGAGCAGAAGAAGTGAAAGAGGAGGGAAAGAGCCATCCTCTTTCTCCCCCGCCCTGGAAACAATGACTGTGTAGACTTTCCAGGTGAGAGTCGAATGTGGGTTTGCTTTGAATTTTCACAGAGCATTAGGAAAAGAAGAAAAGCCAACTCTCTTAAATTTCCCCACTCAAAGTTGCAAGCAGCTAGTGCTAGAATAAAAGGAACATCAAGGCCAAATTCATTACACAGCTTCGTGCGCGGTTGGAAGCGGTTCCCAGGAACTGAGCATTTCACCCAGGTTTGCTTTCACTCTCGGCTCCAGTGTTAATTTTTGACTAGTCCTTTCTGTCCTTTCCTCAAGTGTACGCAGCTGGCTCTTTCAGCTTGACACACACACGCACTCTCTCCCTCTCTCTTTAAGAAAAACAACTATCTCTAGCTGCCTGGTAACAGTATTTTAAAAGCGTGCTATTTGGATTAGAGAATAGGATACTGTCGTGGGCACGATGTGTTAAATGTTTTCTGTGCCACCATTTTATTGTGTGCGAGCGGACGGCAAGATGGTGGTAGCCGCATTTTGTTGGAGGAGGGCTCCTTCGTCCCCAGCCTCTCATCACAACACCAATGTGGTTTCCAGTAGAAAAGCCACATTTCTAAGGGCTGGGGACTGATTAAAGAGTGCAAGTACACACACACACACACACACACACACACACACACACACCCTCCATTTACTGCTTTGCTGATGCTTATGCAAAATTTGAGATATGTAAGAACAAAGAGAGCAAATCTTGATAAAAATTTAAACAAACCAACAGAAATGATATTTTGATTAACCATGTAACTGGTGTCAGTAAATGCATATGTTATTAATAGATCTTCTGATGTCACAGTTATCTACCTTAAGAAAAGATCCAGGGCAGAATTAGAATAAAGAATGTGAATGTTTTACTTGGGAGTAAACAGTCTTTCCAGATCAGGGTTGAGCTCGTTGGCAAGCTAGTTTAGGTGAGCTCATTCCATAGTTATTTGCACAAGCAAATCGGGGGTCTAATTTTTTTTTTTAATCTGACTGCCTTTTGTTTGTGAGAGGGCATTGATTTATTTCCTAAAATGAGGAAATTAGAATAATTAAACAATGTACCTTTGCTAATAGTATTTAGTTTAGATTAGCTCCTAAACAACTAAAGCTAAGATACATTTTAACTTAACTGGATCTCAAAGTGAAGAGATGGTTTTCACTAAGGGAAGAATATGACATTTCCCTCTTTTACCTATAGCCAAATTACAATTATCTTTTGTCTATAGAAAAAAACATTTTCTTCTCAATGAGGTATTTATTTTTAAGACTGAAAAAATGAAGGCTCATTGCTTGTAGTATTTTTTTCCCCTTTTGACTGCAGTTTCCAAACAGTTGAGATTATAAAAACGATAGTGCTACATAAAATAGACCTGCAGCAACACTGTTTATGGCACACACGGCAATATTATTTTCTGCTGTTTGGTGTGCAGAAGTTGTAAATAGGAAAATGTGTAAGCTATTAAATCTAGTAGCATAGGACTCTTAAAGCAAGGTTTATTATACCAATGCCTGAAAAGCTTTCCTTTTTTATCTCTCTGTGTTAAATTTTCGTGTTTGCAACAGTATTTTAGCTCTGGAGCTATTTATCTGGTAGCATCTTTGAAAAAGGGAAATAGACAGATGTCCAAAACAAAGGGCTCCACCTGGTGGTAAAGAGGAATTATGAAATGTTGACGAGAAGGAAGAGAACCAGGAACTAAGACTGCAAAGGCAGAGGGAAAGGCAGCAGTGTGTGTGTGTGTGTGTGTGTGTGTGTGTGTGTGTGTGTGTGTGTGTGTGTGTGGTGTGTGTGTGTGTAGAAAAGGAGAATGACACCACTCCCCAAATTTGGAGTCCAATGTTGTTATGGCTTTTCTGCAAATATAATTTATTTCTTTCATTTTCAATCCTTCCAATACACTTATAAATTACTTCATTCCAAACACATAATCCAACAGAACAGGTATTAGGATTAACCCAGGCAGATATTAAGAACAATAGAAGGCAGGCTACCCATCTCATCTGGCCATAGTACTCTTAAGTAGAATGCCACCGTGCAGACAAACTTAAACAAAGAAAGCACTTGGCCCAACATCAGAATGTTCTTGGGGTGACTGCGCTCTCCAAGTCAGGGAGAGAATGTGTGCAGAGCTCAGTCAGAGCACGGGAAAAAAATCTCTTCAAATCTATGACCAAGAAACAGAAAACTGCTCATTTTTAAATGTCATCTGTGGCTGCAATGTTGAAGAATTTGTATCTACATATTGTGACTCTCCCACCTTTTCAAATGCTAAAATTAGGCCAGGAATTACATATATCAAATGCTATGCAAAATGTAAAATAGGCATGCCGTTTATGGCTCTCCACGTAAGGTGGAAATTAAATCTTCAGCCTCCAATAAAATTGTATTTCTGTAATAAAACTGCTGCACCTTGACTCTAGACTACATTGAATCCCAAATTAAACACCCCATTTACTGTACTGTAACAAGCAAAAGGGTTTGCTACACTGAACAATATTATAGGTAAGAAAACCGTATTATATTTCATTTTACCACCTATGTAGAGTTCACCAAAACAGGCTCATGTCTCACCTCTTCTTTCTTCGGGACAAGGCATATAAGAAAGGAGGATATTTGTAAAGTTTGTCTTTCACTGCTAAAATTTATATTTCCTCCTAAATTATATAAATCAGCATAAGTGGCTAGGCCTAAAAAAGTCAATCAAGTAGGATATTTACTACAACATGTCCTACTGCATTTCCTGGATAACTCAGGCTTATAAGCAGAAACAGCTGGTGTGCTGAAGGCTAGGGACATTTCTTTATGCACTGTATACAATGCACACATTTTCCCTATAATGTAAACGCACCGTTCATTCCGTCTCTATGACGGCAGCGCACATATACTGCTGCAGGATCTAGGAAAGTTTTAAGCTCAGAATCACGTTGCGTATTTATCGGATGCAGTGTTAATTTAGAAGAATTAGAATGGATGCTATTTCAGGCAGTTTAATATTATAGGTTTATTTTTGTCCCCCACCCCCACACCATGCCATGGCCCAGCCAACGCTGACTTCTAACATTTGTGAAACGGCTTTACTCGAAATGGAAACCTACAAAGCGCGAGGAACGGAGAGTCAGGAATAGGGATATGGCTTCCTCTGACCATCTCAAGTGCAGACCTGCAGTCAAGGAGCTGCGCCTCTAGGCCCCGGGAATTCTCCGTTGGCTCCACCAAGCCACCCTCTGGTGGACGGAGGAGGAAATGTCCTCTCCTGGCCACATACAGGCTGCTCTTGTTTCAAAAATATGCCCCTCCCCCTCTCTCCGGGGATGGTGGATATTATTAACCTTCAAACATGATACAGTGAGATGAATGTTAATCGTGAGGGATTTCTAATCAAGTTTAATGGTGTAGGACACAGAGAAGTTGTGTTAGCAGTTTCAGTCCTGCTAAAAATGCTAATTGTTACATTTCCTGGAACAGGTGAGGATAATAGGAAAATGACCACAGCGTTAGTGTTTCCATTTGGAAGTTGCAGCCTATAATTCTGAGGTAGATATGGGTGGGGGAACGAGAGTGTTTCTAGTGTGGATTATGGGTCAAGAGAGTGATTTAGGGTCGTTTCTTCCTTGGAGATTTGAGGCTTGATGTCCATTCAGTTCACAAAAAGAGAATTCTCTCTGGGAGGTATTTTCTTCCTGTCAGAAGCTAACAGAAGGAGTTTTCTACCTGGAAATAACACGTGGCTAACCCAAGGGATCCAGGAATTATGGTGCTAAGCACTGATCTTTTGGGTGCCTTCTCTCTTTTATATTTCCCTCTGTGGATTACTGTCACTTTTGCCAATATGTAAAAGTATTTTTTTTTTAAGGAGGTACCGAATCCTGACTTGGGAATCATAGCAATAATATTCAGGCATCTTAGATGAGAACCATTTTCTGCCTTCCTCAATTTGTCTGTCTCGTTGACTTACGACCCATTACCTAAGGTCTGGTGTAAGGACCTACTGTTTCCAGCTTCAGTACTCTCAGTTTTACAAAGCTGGCGTTTCATGTACCTCACTTGTCTCTGCTGCTCTCTGCCTATTGGAGCTGGGGTTCTTGTAGGGAGATGCATATAGAAGCAGGGGGTACCGGATGTTATCTGAGCAATGTCTTCAGTATATACTTTTTCTTTCTTTTTTCTTTTTTTCCTTTTTTCCATTAAAAAAATTTTTTTTTTGCAGTACTGGGAATGGAACCACCCAGGGGCATTCTACCTCTAAGCTACACCCCAGCCTGATTTTTTATTCTTTATTTTGAAACAGGGTCTCACTTTGTTGCAAAGGGCCTCACTAAGTAGGAGCTGAGGCTGTCTCAGCTCCCAAATGCTGAGATGACAAGCATGTGCACTCGGTAGACACTTTTATTTGCTTTGGGTATTCTAAATTCTATGGCTTCAGCCTAATCCTTTACTAGTATATCACAGTGTTACCCACTAATGAATTGGGAAACATTTTGCTGCAGTGCGGTTTACCAACTCATTGTGAACCTTGAATTTTTTTTTCCTTGTCTCTTTGTAGTTTATATATTTAGCCCAAGTTTAGAAAACATCTAAGTGATAAATGCAAATTATCAAAAAATATCCATTAAGGACATGAACCTGTGTCTATGGATCACTTAAACTATCTTGTGCCAGGCTTCATTTGTGGCTTTTGTCATCATTTTTCTTTTTACAGATGCTTACAAAACTGATCCAGTGTACTAGAGATATAAATGACTCCCAGAGCTAACATGAGATATAATATCAGTGACCAACATTATTTTCCCATCAATAATGATAATTATACTAATTAGTCCAAGCATCACACCTGTGCAAAACCCTTATTCCTATTTTACAGATGAAGTAACTGAGACAGCAAAGGTTAATTGCTTGCCCAAAGCCATACAGCAACTTGGTGAGTACCACGATTTAAATCTCACACTCTTGCTTCCTTGGCGATGGAACAATTATGCCTCTCTTCAAAGAAGGAAAATTATTTATTGCTCGTATCACAGGAGATGGGTGTTGATGAGCAGTGGTGCAAAGGGGTCATGCATTTTTGGTTTCAAAATTCTAGAATCTTCTTTGTATTAGTAGAGCCGTTCACTATATATTCTAGATTGCAATTACTTTAGTATCAAAAAGCTCTGCGTGTATATTCTTAGCAAAGTCAGTAGTCACCCACGCAGATCCTGAGGTATCCTATGTTTGAAGATAGAATAAATCTGTGAGATATATAGTTCTTTTTATCTTTTATTCACAAAAGAATATGTGGCATTTTTCCCCCTCTGCCAAAATGTTTCAGTGTAAACTGCAGTCGTGCATTAAGAGGCAGTTTCGTATGCATGTGTTCAAAAAACAATGTGGAGAATTTATCCCTTGGGATTGAAAAACACACACACACGCACACAGCAACAGCAAACTTGAAAACAGATGGTTCTGATACAGTCTGATAAGAATGTAAACAGGAAAATATCTTTGTTGACTTATTTCTTAGTAATCAGTAATAATTAGTTATTGTCTAGAGACAAATTATAAATTTCCCAAGTCTGGCCACAAACAGCCTCTGTAAAGTGAAACTCCGTTTCTGACATGAGTGAGGAATTGGTGGATCCTGCCCAACCTTCCCCATTAACACTATCCTTGTTTGATATAGAGGAATGAACTCCTTGGAGAGATAATTTCTACCTTCTTTGTTATTTCTTTTGTCATAACTTGATTTAAAAATATTATGCCCCAGCCAGGCATTGTGGCACAAGCATGTAACCCCAGTACTTGGGAGGCTGAGACAAGAGGATCTTAGGTTCAAGGCCAGCCTCAGCAATTTAGTGAGACCCTGTTTCAAAATAAAAAATAAAATAGGGTTGAGGGTATATCTCAGAGGAACAATGCTTCTGGGTTCAGCCTTCAGTACAAAAAGGGGTTCATTTAGAATAAAAGAATATAAAATTCCTCTAAGCTTAGAGAAGGAAACTTCTTTTCATCCTTTCTCGCCTCCTTCTTTAATCTTTCTTTCTTTCTTTCTCTCTCTTTCTTCCTTCCTTTCTTTCTTTCTTTCTTTCTTTCTTTCTTTCTTTCTTTCTTTTTCTTTCTTTCTTTCTTTCTTTGATAAACTATTCTCTCTTTGGAACCTGGACTGATGTTTCTAGAAACTCATTCTATTTCTTTGTAAGTGACTTTCTCTCCCTATGGTTATGTAGGTCCAATAAACATTTAATAAATTCTTCTCATTTTCTTAGCCCTCTGCTAGGCACTGGGGATACAAAGATGAATCCCACACACTTTCTGTTACAGAGCCGGGAGTTTAGCTGGAGAGGCCGGAACATCCACAAATTACCACCTCAGTTTGCTAAATAGTCAGCAAAATGATATAGAACAGGAACGAGGAGAAAGATGGATTTCTCTAGAGGAGCTACTAGACCCAGTTATTAAATACTCTTACTAGCAAGTTCTGGCTGCAGAGATCCCTGAGCTGCAATATTCTGAATGAATAATGAAAATCCAGGCTGATGGCCAGGAAGTTGTACACTTTTGGGGCAGCCTGTAGATGAGATCATGGAACCCTGTCGTGATCCAGAGGTCTGGAAAGGCACCCTTCTTGCCTTCTCTTCTTTTTTGGTGCTAGAGATTGAACCCAGGGGCATTCTGCATCTGAGCTACACTCCCAGCCCCTTTTTAAAAAATTTTGAAACAGGGTCTTGCTATGTTACTGAGGGTTTCATTAAGGTGCTGAGGCTGGCTTCAAACCTGAGACCCTCCTGTCTCAGCTTCCCGAGTACTGGGATTACAGGATGCGCCACCACGGTGAGGCTGTACTTCTACATGATAACATGCCTTGGAAAGAGCAGTCCCTTTTTTAGTATTAAATTCAGTTATCTGAAAACACTTGTTAATAAAATAAATTAATACAAATAGTACAGTGATATATACCAAAAGTCCTTAGCATTTATTTCATTCAACAGCATTCAGTAAGTGTTATGTGCCAGACACTGCCCTAGGCATGTGGATTAACCTTTTTATAGAATAAAATCTGGGGGAGGGAGACAATATCAAATGGGTTATTCATTAAGATGTGACATGTGCTATTACAAGCAATAAATGCTTTTTGCTTCTATTCTTTCTTCTGAGATAGCATATTGGCTTTGGTTTTGAGAATGGACCTTCACCGTGGTGTGTGACCTTCATGGGACTGCCTGTCAAGGTGCCCTGCCCCTAGCTTCGACCTCAGTGTGCCAAAAGGATACTCCTTTTTTTTCCAGGAACTGACACACTGTCTCCCTGTATGTGCATAGCCTAAATATCTTGTTTACTTTTGATTCTAAATCTTTAGCTTTTCCTTTCATTGTGAGAGTTACTCTTTAGCTTTGCAACATATTTCTTAAGTTAGTCAGTTTCAACTGCTTGTAGCCAGTTGTAATTATTTATAGAATTGCTTAAAAAGCCAGTATTCAGATGAGAAGTAAATTAAGTCATGGCATGATATTGAGTGTTTGCTAGAATTTAAAAAGAGATAATCCATTTGATGATGATGCTTGGAACATTCTATTTTGAGTAGCATGAGGTTGGTAATATAAATTTCATTTTCTTGTGTCTGTAATAAATAACATTTCTATAATAATCAGAAATTATAATATCATAAAACAGAAAGCAAGGATTATAAATTTTGACAGTGTAAAAGTTATACCCTGACAGAAGTCTAGAGAGAGTAGAGTATGTTATCACCTTAAGAGTATTAAGGTCAATAACAGTTTTCAAAAGCTAATAAATTCAGAAATAAAATATAATTAAATAATTTCAATTCATCGCTACCTAACTGAAAAACTAAAAACTAAAAAAAACAGAAACAAAAACACTAGTTAATACAAACTGGAAAAAAGATAGGGAGAGAAGGAAGGCATACTAATGAATAAAATTTTTTATCTTTCATGGGAAGACATCAATAGCTACTGACTGCTAAGATTGAAAAATCAAGAGAAAGGAGTAGCAGGTAGAAACTTCCTCAGTAAGACCTCCAACGTTCAGAAAATTAACACAAGAATTAATAAATGGGGTGGAATTAGAATAAAAAGCTTCTTCTTATCAACGGGAACCATCAAGAGTCTAAAGGGAGCGGCAGCCTACAGAATGGGAGATCTTTGCCAGCTATCCCTCTGACAAAGGACTAATATCAAGAATATACAAAGTACTTAAAAGACTCAACACTAAAAAAAACAACCAAACAACCCAATAAATAAGTGGGTAATTGAACTAAATAGATACTTCATAAAAGAAGGGATAGAAATGGCCAATAAATACATTAAAAATGTTCGACATCATTAGCAATCAGGGAGATGCAAATCAAAACTACATGAGATTTCATCTAACCCCAATCAGAATTGCAATCATCAAGAAGTAAACCAACAATAAATGCTGGCGAGGATGTGGAGACTCAGGAACTCTTCTACACTGTTAGTGGAATTACAAATTAGTACAGCCACTATGGAGATCAGTGTGAAGATTCCTTAAAAATTGGAACTGGATCCATCATATGATCTAGGTATATCACTTCTAGATATCTTCCCAAAGGGACTGAAATCAGAATATTATAGTAATATATGCGTATTCATGTTTATAGCTGCACAATTCACAAGAGCCAAATTATGGAACCAACCTAGGTGTCCATCAACAGATAAATGGATTACAAAATCATGGGATGTACACACAATGAAATTCTACTTAGCATTCAAGAAGAACAAAATAGTGTCATTTGCAGGACAGTGGAAGGACCTGGAGAACATTATGCTAAATGAGACAGAAAGTGAAGGATCATATAATTTCTCTCAAATGCAGAAGCTAGGAAGTAATCGGGATATCAGAGGAACTTCATATAATGGAGGAGAGACTTCAGTGGAGGCAGGGAGGTGGTCTAGGGAAAGGGAAGAGGAGAGAGTCAGTTAACAATCACTTCCATCAACGTTAGGTACATATGTGAGAATACCAATGCCATTCTCAGTGCCCTGGATGGGGAAGGGGGAGTGGGGAGGGAGAGGGAGTGGAAGCCCCCCAAGGGCTGTGTGCATCACTATGGAGAGTATGTCCATGAGGAAAGGAGATTATAATGAGCCAACAAAAGCTTAAAAGAGAGAGGTGATGGCATAATATTTAGATTGAAAATAGAAGCCAGCAGAAGAACTAAAATATAAATTCATTAGTGATGACTTTCTTTGGAGGGTTGTAGCTGATGGTAGGAGAAGGGCTAAGACAGAAGATGCAATTTGACAGAGACTCAGATGAGAAAGGGCTGGCCTCTCAGAAGTCTGAGCGCTTACCTTCGTGTTGGATTAGGAAAGCGGTATAATCCTGACGGAGACTATCTTTTGCATCAGGGAAATAATCCTTGTGTAAAACTCATGCAAGTCAGGCTCTTGATTAAATATTGCTCTTTGGGTCTGTGGCTAAAATGGTGGCAGGAATTGGAGAGTATGTCCATGAGGAAAGGAGATAGGTTCTTCATGTTAAAGAAGAGAAATTTGAAGAGAAGACAAAGTTAGCAACCTCTGAGAAGTGAGCAGAACCTCAGAGAACTCAGACCTGCTCTCTCCATCTTCCTGGACTGGCAGAACAAGATGGGTTTAGAGGGCAAAAGGTGAAGACTGTGTTTAAGCCCCAGGAAGACATTATGCTATGAAAGTATGATCGAATTTAGGAATAGGCTGTCCCCAAGACTTTTGAAGTACTTTAGAAATTAGATAGAGATATTCATTTTCAAAGTAAAGGTTTAGATCAGACTTATGGCATCTGCAGAGATGTAGCAGGAACATTCTATAGTCAGAAGTCTGTAAATTTACTTATGGAGGAAGGTTAATAATAAAGTAGTCTAAATATTCCCACCTTGGCTATGATTTCTAGGTAATATCTCATCAGGGAAGAAAATCAATATTCACCTTTTTTTTCTAAAGTACTATGCTAACTACCGGATCGTTTATATAAAATACATATATGTATACATATCTACCTATCACTTTATATGTCATAATTTATTCTTTAGAGTAATAATCAAGTTATAAGTTTGTATCATCGGTATTATTATTATTATTATTATTATTATTATTACTAGAGGTACTGAAGATTAAACCCAAGGTCATTCTACCTTTGATCTACATCTCCAGCCCTTTTTTACTTTTCTTTTGAAAAAGGATTTCACTAGGTTATACTGAGAGTTTTGCTAAGCTGCTGAGGCTATCCTCAAACCTGTGATCCCTGTCACAGCCTTCCAAGTACAGGATTATAGGTGTGCACACACCACCATGCCTGGCTAGTTTGCACTTTTATTACAATATTTATGATTTATTTTTCTAACCAAAAATAGTAATAATTTTTAATGCTGAGAAATTTCAGAAACATAAGATATCCCATCTTTTCATTCTCATTAGAAAGCAAGCAAACAAACAAAAACACATACACAAATTTGGCACTGCCTTAGTATTATTATTATTATTTATTTATTTATTTTTGGTGGTACTGGGGTTCCTGGAAGCCCTTCTACCTCTGGGCTACACTCCCAGACCTATTTTATATTTTTATTTGGACATAGGGTCTCTTAAGCCAGCGAGGCTGGCTTCGAACCTGCGCGATCCTCCTGTCTGTGTCTCCCAAGCCCAGGGATTACAAGCGTGCACCACCATGCTGGGCAAGCACTGCCTTATTTTGAGTGTAGTGGAGGTGGACCGGCTGGGTTTCCCTTAGGCAGGAATCTGCTGTCTCTGCTCGGCCTCTCAAGAATGAGGGGGAGTGCATGGTCAGCTGCATCTCTTTTATCTTCCCTGAAGTTTCCTCTCACTTCCCCATTCTCTAATGCTTAGGTAATAAAGCAGTTATGAGAAATGTGGGGATGGAGTATTATAACTCACCTTGAACCTAAAGCAAGACTGCTGCCTTTTGAAAGCTGGCTGTGTAATCTGTGTCTAGGTCACTGTAGCCTTGGCATGTTTAGTTACACTAACAGTAACGGTATGGGTATTGGTTCAGGCATTTGTACTTAACACCTGGGTCAGATTTGTGAAGAAGAAACCTGCCTACCTACGACTCACAGTTGCTTAAGATTTGGAGCAGGAAAGCAGGATGGGGGACGGGGTGGGGGAGGGAGATTACTATTGCTCTTGAGCCAGTGGTGTCCCCTGTAGCAGGGCTCTAGAGCTAAAGGAAGTTTGAAAATTGCCAAGCATGCTGGCCCTAGGCACCTTCATGGCCAGCTCTTACTATCATGTGTAGACGTGAACTATGTATCTGTTGGTCTCTCATCAGTGAAGTCTCATCCTGTCCATCACCTCCGTTCATTCTTGAAGTCTTGAGTTGGGATAATAGTCTGGCTTTTCTTTATTTTCTCTGGGGAAAGACATTCTTTTGTTATGCCCTATTCTATCAGTAAGATGGCTTACAGACTGCAGGAGCAGTCCTTATTTGCTGGACTTTTTTGTTGGTAAAAATTTACCCATTTTTACCAACATGAGTAAAAATTTAACACCTTTTTGCCCTCTAAACTTTGCTAGTTGCAGTGATTCGATCCTGAGCTCACACATGAGGATCATACAATCTCTGGCTGGCTTTGCATTCTAATTTCTTTGGGGCGGGGGAGTACTGGGGATTGAGCTCAGAGAGCATAGTACCTCTGAGTTGTACACTCAGCTTTTTATTATATTATTATTATTATTATTATTATTATTATTATTATTATTATGTGGTACTGGGGTTTCTGGAAACCCTTCCTTCTACCTCTGGGCTACACTCCCAGGCCTATTTTTATATTTTTATTTGGAAACAGGGTCTCTTAAGCCAGTGAGGGTGGCTTCGAACCTGCACCATCCTCCTATCTCCGCCTCCCAAGCGCGGGGATTACAAGCGTGTGCCATCATGTCTGTTTTTTTTTTTTTTGATAAAGATCTCATCAGGTTGCTGAGAATTTCACTAAGTTGCTTGAAGCTGACCAACAACCCGTGATCTTCTGTCTTAACCTCACAAGTACTGAGATAATAGACATGTGCCACATACTCAGATCATTTTTGAGCTTTTAATTTGCAGGTGAAAAAATAATCAGTATCCAGAGAGACCAGATAGATTACTTATTTAGATGCTAACTGGTGGATCTGAGATGAGAGCCAAAGTGGTTCTCGTTCCTAGGATGCTGCTGCTGCTTCCAGAAAGGATGGTCTGAGAAACCAGCAGCAGCAGGTTCTCACAGGCCCGCCCTGCTCTGTTCTTCTGGAACTGTGTCAGGGGTGCAGATATCCTCTGGTGTGCCACTGGTGCCCACAGTTGGTAGTTTAATACTTATGGAAAATCGCTATTATGTTATATTCCCTGTAACTTAGCACAATTATTTTTTCAAATAGTTCCATAGCTTTAAAATTTACATAGCAGGGAGAGGTTCATTTATGGAGATCTATGCCAACAAGAGGTTACTTTTATGACATTAATTAAATATTTCCCCCTCTTATTTTAGTTTCTTAAAACCTCAAAGAGCAAATGATTCTTGCCCTCTCAGTTTTCAGTTTCTGTTTATAAAATTAAGCAATGATGCTTAATTATGGAACAGTGCTGCAGTAGCTAGCCTCTAATATTGTTGCAAAACCTGAAAAACTTGGAGTTCTGCATTTGGGTTTTCAGACAAGCTGAGATTAGGGGTATTATGCCATAATCTCGACTACTTCACAACGATGCCTTTCTTTTAAAGTGAACTGTCCTTCGCTTGCTATTGTGAAGTGTGAAGGTGGAGCACACTGGATCTCCCTTTGGTGAGGCAGGCTCAGGTGTGTAAAAGTACCATGCTACAGAGTTGCCACCCACGGTAGTGTCCCCAGGGCCCGACAGAGCATTCAGACCACTGGCTTTTTGAGCTCTATTGTCAGAAGTAATATAATTTCGGGGGGGGGGGGGAGGCAGAAAAACAACAGGAAGAGAAGTGAAGAAGGCTCAAAGGCCACTAATGAATCGGGAAATTCGCCCATGGCAAAATGCCAACGTCTTTTACAACCAAGATGTCTTCATTTTTTCTGCCTCTGGCATCTACACTTACTTCCTAAGCAATTTTCTTTTATGCTGGTCTTAGTGTTTGACCAGTTTAACTACCAGGAACCCAAGGCCTTAAAAGATGGGGTAAAAGAATTGGGAATCACCACCTGAGTTAAGAAGAGGCATCTAGACGTGACCATCTTGAGGTCTTGTTCCATGTCAAATAAAGTTTTGGACAACTTGGTTCACTAATGTGAAATTGTACACATGCTATAATTAATTAGCAGTACTCTAAGTTCAAAATACCCTCAGATGTGAATTGCCGATTCTAATTTACTCTTCCATTCTAGAAGTTGCATTACCTTCCTCCTCCACCTCTCCTGATGTCACTTGTGTGGGGGATGAAATGACTCCCTTTAGCTCTGGGAGAAGGGAAGGAGTAAAGTAGACACTGAGGACCAGGACAGCAAAAGATTACTCTCTAGCCATCTTCAAAGATCTATCCAGGCCACAATCAACCCACTCATGCTATAATGTACTTTCCTGATAGACATCAGCTCCAGTTATATAATCTTGAAAATAGATATTACAAATGTTTTTCACACTCTCATTAAGTAGCAAGGATAATTCACATATATATTATATGTATATATGTATGTATGAACACATGTTTATATTCTATGTAATATACACATAGTGTAAGTTGCATACAGGGGACACACACACACACACACACACACACACACACACACACAGAAATGCAAGTTTGAGAAGCCTAGAGAGGAACTAATTATTTTTTGTAAGAGGAATGATTGAGAAGGATTAAGAAGAGTTGAGCCTACTTGGGAATGTGGATAAACATTCTGACAGAGTTTTACAGGGAAAAGAAGGAATTTGAGGAAAGTGTCCTGGGATGAGCCTGGACAAAACCAAGTGAGAGGAGTTGGAGGAGAACGGGTTGTGGGTTATTCTACCTCTTCACTTTCATCTACAAGGAACAGTCTATACCTGCATGACTTTTCTTGCTTTTGGAGTCCGAATTGTGCTTGTAGAGAACTTCACTAACAGAAAACTAAGCTGAATAGTTTTTATTAGACTGTTTTATTAACAAGAACATAAAGGCATTGTATGAATGACATCGGAAAAGCCAATCCACTCCTGCTGGCTTGGTTACAGTGGTCACAAGCCTCATTTATGGCTTAGTTTCCTTAAGAGCTGCAAACCTGGTAAGATTGTGCTGAATACCGTTTCATACAGGGTAAAGAATCCCATAGAGAAAATCAGGGGAATTCTAGTCCACTAGCTGTGTAGTTTGAGACGATCATGTGGCCTTTCTGGGTCTTGTTTTCTCTGTGTGTAAAAGAAGGAGCCCAATATTTCTATGATTCTAAGCAGCTAGTCATTAAGCTTATTGACTACCACAGCTGTTGCACAATTACACTTTTAGAACCAGAGTGGGCACTAAGTTTGATAATAATTAAATGGGAAATTGGAAAATAAGGGAACTTTTGCCCGTCAACCCAGAAAAGTGTGTTAACCTATGACTAAGAATGCCTTTCTAGTCTTGCCAGACAATCAATCCCATACAGTCAGTATAGTACCTCAGAAATAACAAGGGAGTGGGATTGCACATTTACCAAAAAGAACCCAGAGAAGTTTATGTTTCTCTCTTTGGAAGGTGGAAAATTCCATCCTGGTGAACAGACCACCAAATGCTTAGGATCCACTTCCTGTGTAAAATGTAAGATTTCACAGTTACCCTCTTTTGTTTGACTAAGGGTACATCAAGGAGCTCCTTCCTTATGATTGGGCTTGCCAGTTAGGTATCTTCAGGGGGAGAAAAAGTTAAAATATTTTGGTTTCTATGACAATTATAGCCCATTGTAACATTTTAAACAGAATTAGACATTATATTAATGTGGAGAGGGAATTTAAAGGGATAGAGTGTATTAAAGCAGTAGTAAAGGGCAGAGGAGGGCCAGAAAGTCTAATTCTGTGAACCTTAGAGAACTTTTGTAGGGCATGGTAATGTAGGTTAATATGTCTATACTGCTGGCATGTCAATATACACTTAGTACAAATATTAACAGTAGACGTGCTTTATAATCATGGCAGAATTTTGCAATTTGTTGTTATTAAGGAATATGAGTAGTTTACTAAACACTGGCTTCTATTGTAAATAATATTTATTACCAATAAATAAATAGAATAGTGGTCACACTAGATGTAAGGATTCATTGAAACTGGAGCTATAAAAGATACTTCAGTTAAGCACTACAGAATCTCTTCTGTGTGAAAATATCTCTGTTTATAGATTAACAGACTTCCATAAACTTCTAGTTGAACTAGTACTAATGATGGAAAAATCTTGAATATTTCAAAAGTTGAGATATTTCACAAATATGAAGACCAAGATACAAAGCATTGTGGTTACAGGGAGGGAAACTACACTTCTTAAGGTTCATTTAAATTGTGTTACATTTATTCAATAAGTATGCAGATTTATATCACTGAAGCCTCAAACTAAAAATCTTCAAGAAGCATAAACACAAATACCCTCAATCAAAAAAGAACTGCTTAGCAATCTATGAAGAATATAATTAAAGAAGCACATTTTAGACATAGATGCAATTATTTTAATATATGTTTATAATTTGCATTTAGTATCAAGACTGGGTTATTAAGCATACAACTTACCACCCTTAGTAATCATATTAACAGAAATAAAATGTCCAGAAACTTCAGGAAGTTGATTAGTAATCTACATTTTGCACTAATTGTAGGAGGGCACATTGTTGGTTATAAATACACAAGATAAAAATCCCAGGTTACTGAGTGCAAAAAAATAAACTTTCACATATTTTGAGAAGCATTGCCTGCTCTGAACTATTTATAATACTTTAGAGTGTACTAGCACTTTTTTGGTAATATAAAAAGTAATAGAATCTTAGTAATATGAGGTCCCACTAGAGATATTTGCTATTAAATTGTTGCTGAGTGTGCTGAGGTCTGGGGGAGAATTATCGAGTTTGCAGATTAGCAAAGCAGGTTCTGGCAATGTTTTAAAATTGAATCAGTGATGCTTTAAAATGGAGTATATTTCAAGGATTCACAATAAGAATTTTAAAGTAGATGAAAAGATTGGTTTGCTATCCTCAAGCGGTGTATGTTAATTAGCATTTTTATGTAAACTGATTTCCTGTTGTCTACAGGTTTGACCATGTGTGTGGGGAAGCTGGTGAGAATGAGGCAGAGTTCAGAAGGACGGACTGAAAAAGAGGCATGGCATGAATTCTAAATATTTTCCCATTTTACTTATGCTTTTTAAACTTATTTACTTATTTGAAGATATTGTAACCCCCCCTTACAATCTCTATCAGAGCTATATACATAGGATGGCCCCGTTGCGTGGCAGGAGCCTTCTGCCTGTGTTTCGGATCCTGGGTTTGAGATACTGAATGTTGCTAGTTCCCTGTTCTCTTGGGTGCAGCAGTCCTCAGGAGGGCCAGGAGGGAGGGAGGGGCCACATGCTTCTCTTTTCCTCTTGCCACAGGGAAGCTTCTGTGTCTGTCCTTATTGACCCTCCTTCAGCTATGAGTGAAACTGTCCAATGTAAGAAAGCCATTTGATTATGGCAGAATTGTTAAATCTGCTCCCTTAACTGTGTCCCTCAGTGTCAGGGCAGGAGCAGAATTGTTTAGAGTTGACAAATCACTATTTTAATTATTGCTGTTATCTTCTGTTGTACCCTAGAATCTCATTGGGGAGGAGATGCTTATTGGTAGCTCGGGAAAGGGATCCTAATAGCTTGTCGGTATTAATTTTTGCAGTCATTGTCAATTTATTTTGAAACTATTCTTTAAACCAGAAATAGCTATTATGTCACATACAAAATAGTTGGTTTGTATGCCATGATTATTCAAAGGGAATTTGTAATTAATTATCATGAAATATCTGTACTGGAAAAACAAGTCCTTTATAAATTGAACTAATTTTCATGGTATTAATAATTATATTTAGACCTATTAGTGGCTGGAGCCTTTATTAACTATTCACATTAATTATTGTTACAGGATAAGCTTAGATTTGCAGGGGTTCTGAAAAGTTCTCCGATTTAGCTTTTCCCCTTCAAAGAAGATGAGGCTACAGCTCTGCTTCCTGCACGAGAGTGATCCCTTCTGCCCGGAGCTTTGCTCCCTTCTTTCCTTTGTATTCTGTGTGGCACCATTGGCTCTTAGTTTTGGTTTCTCTGGATTACGGTTTTATGCATGTATCCTGCCTCCTGAACCAGAGTGTCAGACCTTTCTAAGTCAAAGACTGGATTTAAACATCTTCATCTATTTTCCCCATATCGTAAGGCAGTGGCCAATCATAGCCCAATATGACCTGGAGAGCATGAGATAAAATTGTCTTGAAAATCCTGCTAATGATGAACAATTTTCTCTTGCTATTTGATCAGCAACTTGAGTTAGACAATGCTTAAACATACTCAAGACCTTGGAGGTGATCTAGTCTAATCTGTTTTACAAATAAAGAAACTGAGCAAGACCCAGAGAACTTGCCTAAACATATTGCCAGTTATTGCACAGAATTTAGAGTGGAATTCTAGTTTCATTAATTCCAGGTCCAGATTTTTTTTCAGGATGTCACTGATAATTAATACTAGTGATATATATATATATATATATATATATATATATATATATATATATATATATCCTTCTTTAGGCTCTCACTTCACAGGTAGACTCTACTCTCTTCAGATTATTCATTTGAATGAGCAAATGAATTATAACTACCTGGGATGTAAGCACAGTGTTCTTTGAATATTCATAGATTGGCAGCAGTCTATATTGCTACGGATGTATTCTGATATTGGCCAGTAGTTCTGAAAACAAATTACAGCATTCAGGTAGTATACATTCTCTTCAACATGTGACGATTTTTTTTCCCTGCTGAATTCCATGTTTCTTAGGATGCTTATGTTGAAATGTTTGGAAAACAAATCATCATTCACTACTGATCCTGATGGGAAAAACCAGGTTAGTAAATTGTACGTCTGTATCAGACATATAACTAAGCAAGTCTGGGGCTCTCTGACATTACATTATTTCTCTGCTAAACTAAAGATCTCTCTGAGCTTGCTGTTCAGCCATGTCTTATGCTGGATTAGGGGTGAATTGTTTAAAGCTTGGCCTCATCATTTGTCCAGCATCATGGTATTTCTCCAGAGAGGAAAGCAGCCTACTGGGCTTGACTGAGTATTCAAACACTGCTGGGAGTTTTCAGTGAATGAAGACAATGGAGAATTTTCCTTTGTGACAAATGTTTTCTTGTCTCTAATTTTTGTTCAAGTTATTTGAAGGGAAAACACCACCCCACTTTCTCTAACTTAAAAAAGAAGATGAAAAGATCTCCTCAGCGTGAATAGTAGTAGAAAGCACATGATAGTGTAAGCTTTTGAACTCTCAGACAGCTGGTGTACCCAGCATTGGAATGGTTTTCCTTAATGGCTCTAGCCACACGTGTGCAAAGCCAGAGTACTCCCTGTGATCTTAAGCAGCCCTGTGTCATGTGGAGAGTTGTGATTGCTTTACTAAGTTGACTTTCTGGGTGGAAATTAGCATCCCATCATAAACTGCAAGATCCTGTATTGGGAGGCTGGCCAGGGCCTTTGCTGTCAATTGACTTTTTTTTTTTTTTAATGGCTATACTAGAAATTAAACTCAGGGCTTCACACATGCTAGGCAAGTACGCACCTTAGGCAAAACTCTACCCTTGTCTCTCTGTTGTTATTTGCAACACGCCCTGCTTTTGCCTCCCTAACTCCAGTACCCTGAAATGCTATTTGGGCTTGGGGACCAAGCAGTTCTAAAGTCTGTTCAAGAAAGGAGAATCCAATGAATCATTTGATATTGGTCATAGGATTGGAATAGGAACAGACTGTTAAAACCTCACCTGGGGTCAGTAACACACCTAGAAGGTCAGAACCCCAGCAGAGGCAGTCTGGGTTGTCACTGCCTTGGTTGCAGGTAGTCATAGAGTGACAGAGCTCAGGAGCAGGCTGGGAAGCTAAGCTCTTTGGCATTTCACTAGCTGCAAAGTTTCTCCAAATAATTTGAGGACTACCATAGAACTGTCAACTATCCCCCAGCCTCAGTCCAGCAAAGACAATGAACTCATCCAGTCTTTATCCCCCTTATATCATACAAGAAAGGAAATTTTCATACTACTCTATGAGTGATAGAGAAGACTGAAGTCTAAGAATGAAGTCTTTTAGATGGAATACATTTAATTATATATAGGAAAGAGTGCCCATGTTGCCTCTTTTAAAAAAGAATTCTTCCATTTTGCTCTAGGCCTGTGGGATTATTTGCGCACAATTGCCCTTGGGAAATTACTACTCCAGGGTGGGCAACATCACAAAACTCCCTCTACAGGGGACCATCATCGGCATTGCCTTGTTCCTAGCTCATGCTAATTTCTGTGTGCTTGATGCTCTTCTTAAAATCTGCTTGAAGGTCACTTAGGACAGTTTGGAGCCTTGGTGAGTTTTGGTGGATGCTATTTTGGTGATATTATAGTTAATTCATTCATTTGCTCATTTATCTAACAGCCAGATCCAGGTTGTGTGTTAGAGAGATAAGATAGATTTGCTCCCCTCAAAGAGCTTTAAACTCTTGTTCAAGAGCTTGTTATTTAAAAAAGAAATAAACAAACAAATGAAACAGTACCCTTATTTTATGTCACCAGGGATTATTAGAACACAAACAGAAATTATAAAATGAGCATTTGTCTATAGGTCTTGATTATAGATTTATTGGAGAATGATTCTTTCTCTCTGCTTCTTTTGTTTACACTGTTCAGCAAAACCCCACGAAGTAAATTAATGATAAAGTAATGTACAAGTTATTAAACTAGATATAATTCTGACAATAAAACTCAAATCGCAGACTCTAATGTGATTTGCAAACATCAATATAAAAAGAAAACAAAAAAATGAAGAGCATGCCCAGCCCATGAACTTTCCTCAATACAATACACCAAATGATCATTCAGTCATTTCCCATTCTCATTTAACACCCCAATAATTAACAGCAATAAGTAAAAAGAAGGAATAAATAAAAATTATTCTTAGGGATATAAATTATCCTAATTTACTTTCTTCAATAATCAAATTAAATTACCACCACATACCCATATTACTTTGTGCTGTGTTAAAGCACAAAGACCTAGCCTTTGATTTCTGGGTAAGAGCTTTTGCACCTGTTGAGGCTAAGAAGTTATAATTCATTTACTTCTAATAGAATGGTATATACTCACAGTCCTAATTGGTTAAATTCAATTGTTTGCAAATTTAAAATAGGAAGGATTTGTGTGGTATCCTTATGATTTAGTACCCATTTTAAAGGCTGGTTGCTCACTGGATAAATTACTGTTCATGGTCCCAAACCCAAGTCAAAGGCATCTTCAGGCAACATTGACATTGTCCAATGCTTGACATTGTGCTGCTAAATGAGGAGTACTAAGTAAATACTTGGTTAATGAATTAATATATGAATTCAGTTAATAACTTAATGATTATATCAACTTGTACTTGCATATTTTTTGTAATTTGTAAAGTGATTTTACATTTATTCTCACAGTAACATTTTGAAGAAGTTAACTTAGCATGTTGGATTCTGCTTTAATGCCTTAAAGCGACCAAATATGTTCTTGGAATGAAGTGAAAACTGTAATAGAAATGTGGTAGGGAGTGTGAATAATCAGAAAAACAGAAACGATGCAATGTATACAAAAAAAGCTTAATGAAAAAGTAGAAACAAATTATGCCCAAAACAGTAGTTTAAAACATTATGATATTATTATTTTTATACAATGTGGTATAAAGTTGACCCTTAAAGCAGAATTTTATCTCTGATCTATATTTACGTGCGTGTGTGTGTGTGTGTGTGTGTGTGTGTGTGTGTGTATTGGAGCTTTTCTTGACTTCCTAGAAATATAGCCAAAACATCTGGAAGGTTACAGTGAAATATTTACACCAGACCTTCAGTGAATGTAACCAAAATGGATACCATTCACCCAGCTGGACAATAGTCTTTTCCCTCCCTGTTTGAAGCTGTGGTTTTGGCCAGCTAAATAACGATAATAGTAAGTCTGTAATCCTAATACTTGTGAGGCCCAGACAAGAGAATCACAGGTTTGAGAACAGCCTCAGCAACCCAGCAAGACTTTCAGAAACCTAGCAAGACCCTGTTTCAAAACACGAAATACATAGGGTATGAAGGGTATAGCTTGGACATAGACTGCCCCTGAATTCAATCCCTAGTGCCACTACTAAAAACAGTAATGGGAAATCTTTCCATTTTAAGGACCCCAAACCGACCCTTCCACCCAGCTCTCCTCTGCTTAGGCTGATAGAAAGGCTTGATAAAAGGTAAAAAAAAAAAAAAAAAAAAAAAAAAAACATGCATGGTAACTCGCATCATGTTCCCAGATACCTCAGCTCTCAGTTTTGTATATTAGAGCTTTTCTTGACTTCCTAGAAATATAGCCAAAACATCTGGAAGGTTACAGCGAAATATTTACACCAGACCTCAGCCCTGACCATCGATTACAGTGACTTCTAAGGTATCTCATGGAAAAGAACATTTCAGCCATCCTAGGCTTATAGGTGTTACCCGAGGCTTGGTGAGTATTAGGTTGGTAGTAAGTAAAGTACTGTAGTCCTTGTTTTTGTGTTTGTTTTCTTCATTAAAAATACTCACACTAACATGCATCCACAGGGAGGTAGAAACGTGTGCATATGATGCATAAGTCCCTGAAAAATGTGCTGTCAGTGCGCATGTGCCTCTTAGGTCCTACACTTAGATTCCCGACACATGGCTTTCTAGCTCACAGTCCTGAAGTCCTCCGGCCTCAACCAGGCTCTTCAGGATCTTATTCTTTCAAAACTAAGGGCAAAAAGATGTAAAAGAAAACTAGAATTTGGAGAAAATAATTGTGCCTCCAGAGAACTTTGTTTATTGAGGAGCTCATAAAGATGGAGAAGAATGTCAGGTTGGTAGGAAGTGAAGTACTGTAGTCCTTGTTTTGTTGTTTGTTTTCTTCATTAAATATACTCACACTAAAATGCATCCACAAGGAGGTAAAAATGGATGCATATGATGCATAAGTCCCTGAAAGATGTGAAAGAGAGTTGGGGATTCTGTTCTGCCACTCAGGAAATCGCTTGAGAAAATCATTTTTCTGAGCCTGTTTCCTCATGTGCAAATATAGATACTAATACTTTATTACAGTTTTTATGAGGACATGATGAAATAAATGACTATAGGAAAAGTCTTTACAAACAATAAAGACATGTAGAAATAGGCATTATCAGTGATAATATTTTTATAACACTTGAAGCTTTTTTTATAAAAGTAATATTCGTTGCAGGGAGTTTTCGATGATTTGAGTTGGGATGTTCTGACAATACATCAGGGGTATTTTGGGGTACGTGGAGATACTGTTAAGTCTAAGGCATCTGTCTTAACATTTCTGGGGTTTGCAAGCATGCCCATTCAGGAACTGCTTGGGAGCTGTGGTGACCACAGGCTGCCCATAACACCCAAGCTCCTAGGGTCACTAAAAGACTTTCCACCCAAGGACTCCTCAGAAGTAACCAACTAGCAAAACTGCAGATACTGTAAAAAACATAAGGCAGCCTATGTACTGTAAGGAGACCTCTGGGACAGAAACCAGCTTCAGTGCCAATCTTCTGTTAATGGTTCATATTCCTGGGCCTCAGTTTTATTATAGCTAAAGTACCAATTTAAATGGGGTATTCCTATCAGTAGATTCTGGGTAGAGCTTCACTCAATCTATTGTTTTGGTGGGTTCTTTGGACACCAAAAGGGACAAATCAGGAAGATGAAACCCTCCTGATGTCAGCCCAGGGTATTTCCTACAACACTTTCAGGTGTCCTTAGGAATCTATGACACTGTCACTCCATGCCGCATCAAAGATGAGACAGGAGAATTCAGGAAAGGTCCTGAAGAGACAGTTTGCTTCCAATTCCAAATGCCAGTGGGAAAATCCCCCACAAATATGGCTAGAAAGCCAGAATCATGGATTTAGTTATTTATTTTTCTAGGAGGACAAGAAATAAACAGATTGGGTAGAAAAGATGGGACTCAATGAGAGGGAGAGAAACAGTAACAGCTGTTGGAAGGGACCAGAATTCTTTCTGCCTCTTAAGGAACAATAGTATATTTCAGGGCATCTTAAACATTGCTCCAAAGGGCCAGTTCTAACCCTTGGTGAGTGCTGGAATGAAAAGTCTTTAAATATTGTGAATATTTTGTGGGATTCTTCAACCCCAATCGCACCAGTTTCTATCTACTTCAAGCACGAATTTAAATGGGACTGACCTTCCAGCCTTGGCTCACTCAGCATCAAGCAAAATAGAACACACAAATAGAATCTCATTTCTTATTCTTCTAAAATCCTTATCAAGATATTTGCTATGAGGAAAGTTTTGTCAAACATTAAAATATGATCAATCCAAGGCCGGGCGTGGTGGCGCACGCTTGTAATCCCTGCTTGGGAGGTGGAGACAGGAGGATCGCGCAGGTTCGAAGCCAGCCGTGCTGGCTTAAGAGACCCTGTTTCCAAATTAAAAAATATATATAAAATAGGTCTGGGAGGGTAGCTCAGAGGTAGAAGGGCTTCCAGGAACCCCAGTACCACACACACACACACACACACACACACACACACACACACACACAATATATACATATATGATCAATCCAAAAAGAATGGCCTTGCCTTCACTTTAGTGTGAGAAAAACATACATTAAGCTTTGGAAGGCCCAAGTGCTGAAAAAAAAGTGGTGATTTAAATATGAATTCTTTTTTTTTTTTCATTTTTTATTTTTATATGGATCATATTGAAAATGGCACACATTCAGACAGCGCTTGGTGCCCCCAACTTCCCCTTTACTCCCTCCCAACAATTAGTTCCAGGTTGACTATGCTACATTCAAACTTTTAAACATGAATTCTTAAAAAGGGAAGAAATCTAAAACGTGGATTTCTTTGGAGCATAATCAAATATAAGTTGAAAGGTAACTTGCCAAAGCGACTCTGCTCTTACAATATTACTGGAATCGTCTTCCTGAGAATCAGTAATACACTATTTTTTTTTCATTAAAAGGAAGCTGATGTACTGACATTAAATTCCACACAAATATTCTGGTTATTTAACAGTAATTTATTGTAGTTTTACTGGAAATTATCTTCTTTCAGTTCTTAAAAGGTTTTACAGGCTCAATTAGCACCTTTACTCCCAATAATCAATTGATTTTATTGTATTTTATTGTATTCATTTTAGATTTTTTTTACCTGGAAATCAAATCTTAACTGTTCTTAAAATAACATGTCTCAGCTAGGCATGGTGGCACACGCTTATAATCCCAGCATTGGGAGGCTGAGACCAGAGGAGCGTGGTTCGTAGACAGCCTCAGCTATTTAATGAGGCCCTCCACAACTTAGTGAGACCCTGTTTCAAATGAAAAAGAATAAAAAATAGGGCAAGGGGTGTAGCTCGGAGGTCAAATGCCCCTGGGTTCCATCCCTAGACCTGCAAAATAAAATAAAATAACATCTCATTAAAAATATAGACTAATTGCATAGACCTTCATTGCCATCTAGAAAATGATAAATTCCCATTTATTTGATTCAGATTCTGTATTCAGAAAATAAATTACAGTTCTGTTTAATATGAGCTCTTTGGATTCAGAATTATTGGTAAAATCTTAAACAAGAATGTGTCAATAATTTTTTCATAACTACTATTTCTTCTTTTTCTTTTTCTGTTTTCTCCCCCTCTTCATCTTCTCCTCCTTCTTCTTCTCCTAATATTTTAATTTTTAGTGCAGAGTATTTGGGCCTATTTATCTCTGTTCTTTAATCCATCTGATGTGTGCAGGAATTGGTTCTCCTGCTCATAATTTGCCTTGATTTTACAGGGTACATTGCCCAACTGGAACCCTCAGAAGTGGCCCCATAATGTTATGTTTTTAGAATATATAATAGTCAGAGTGATTCCTATTTGATCACTGAATTGACTATGACAGTGAGCTGAAATTATTATTTTTACACTATTTGTTTTTTGCCCTCATATATCCAGCTTTCTCTGACATGTGACTGTCTTGTATCTGAGGCACAAACAATTCACTAAAACCCTCCAACTAAATCTTGCAAATTGTTTTACATGTTTCTGTGAATCTTAATATGCCATCAATTTCCTCTTATTTTGATATGTTAAAGATCAGGTTTTGGTTGTATTTGGCATTCTGGTACACTGGTAGAAAATCAAGGTCTCTAGGACTGTTTTTTCTAGTTCCATATCTCACAGAATCTGAAGTACCTGGTGCTGCTTGGGAATTGTCTGTGCGGCCACATTAGTGATGTGATAATGGGCTCCACATATCACCTGGACGTTCATAGAACGAAATCACTCACTGCTTCTGAAAGCTGCTTTGTTCTCCGCTGTGTCCTCAAGTCACCATATAAGCGTGGTGAATTTTCTGTGATAGAGGTGAAAATCAGAAATAACCCAGATGCCTTCTCTTCTCGTGTGTGTGTGTGTGTGTGTGTGTGTGTGTGTGTGTGTGTGTACCATCTCTATTTAGCAGGTCCAATGATATTTAATGGAAATGACCAAAATTCAGCTAGTTCCATAAAGTATTTCTAGGTATCCAATGTGCTCCACTCTGTCATGCAAAAATGGCAATGACTGGGGACCTCTAACTCAGCTGCAACAGCCCATCAAAGGGGCAGCTTTATTCTCCCATCACAGCCTTGTAATGCGATCAGCAGACGTACCTGCAGACTTTTCCCTGAGCTGTGCAGATGTGGCCATAAAAGAGGCACAAATGCTGTTGTGTATTTCCTACTTCTCTCCAAAAATGAATTTGCTTTCTGATTATGGTAGAGTAGCTGCCATATAAAATTTCCTACAGGTGCACACCCACCTAAAGGAAAGCCCATCTATGAAAATTGAGACTACAAATGAAAACAATCCCAGGCTAGTATTAATTTTATAAAAGCCCCTTTGCTTTTTATAGGTATTTGCCACAGAATTACATAAGTACAAGGCTTCTCCACTGCATTTATGATATTCTTCAATTAACCGAAATTAGATGCAAAGGTATTTTTCAGACAGATATCAGTCACATAAAACATGGAAACTATTAAATAAAAATGAGCTTCATTATTTTTTTGGGGAAAAACTGTAAACTGCAAGTTGACTTGCTACACAATAGATTTATTTAAAAATTGTATGTATCTCTTTTACCTAAAAAATCAGGTCTTGAATTATGTTTCACAAAAAAATAAAATGGATGGTTAATAAAACTTGGTTTTGAGTTTTTAACCTATTTCTTTCTCCTCTGAGGAGCATGGGCTTGTGAGTAGCATACATTCTTCATATCAAATTCAAAGTCTAATCTGGTTTTTCTAGCAATCACATGGATAGGTGTAAACAGATAAATAGTCACCATACACCATTTACTGCTATGGCACATTTTTCATCTTTTGAAATAAAAGCCCAGGAGAATTTTTGTCAGAATAAATTGGAGATAAAAAAAGTTCTCTTTTGAAGTAGATACTTTGAACATGGCAGATTTGTGGGGAATTTTCTTTTGCCTTTGACTCCTTTTAAGATCTAGAAGGCTCTACAAAATTGGAATCTTGGTATATTACTATAAACCGTGCTTATCTGACCCTGAATTAAATAAGTGCTTTTGAGCTAGGGCTCGAGTTGTTTCAGGTTTTGCAATTTCAGATATATTATCAGATTTAACACTAAATTTAAACATAATAAATTAGTTGACATCTCCCTTAATTAGCCCCAGCTACATTCCTATAGAAAAGCTAAAAATATGAATACTTAACATTTGTTTCTACAGACATCTAATTACATTATTATCTGAAATAATACCTCCCAAACGATTCTTTGAACAATGCTGCCTATGTTTTCTTCCTCCGTGCAGACTTTTCATAAATAACACAGTCTACATCAAAACAAACAGTACATTCAGCAAGTGTTGGGATCCAGAGGAAGGCAAGTTGTTGAAAACAAATGAACCAAACCTCTGTACTTGTAGCAAGCTTCCAGAGCCCTTTAATGTGGAATTCACAATGGATGTAGACATTGTTCATGGAGTATTTTAATATTTCTTTCATACAGTGTCATCCATCAAATATCCAAAGAAAGCAAACAACTCACAGAGAAGAATCTGAAGAAGCAAAGCCCAGAAATATTGAGCTCTGTACTGTGGCACCACAAGGGTAAAATATGCAGGAAATAATACAAATAAGGTGCTAATAAAGGGAACATGATTTCTAGATTAATGGTCATATTAAAAGCAGTCCTTCTTATTTAAGGCAAAAGGGAAAAAAAGACCCTATCAATTCTGAGCTATCTTCCTTATTTAAAACAAAATGAAACAACACTTCTAGAAAATCCTTCTAGATATTTTTAAATCCTACATAAGATATACCAGCATTAAAGAGCATTACATGGACTTTGGATGGCACAACTACAGAATTATTATACATTGCATTACAAGAAATCATTTCTCCACTTCTCTGGGTTGGTTTTTGTCTGCTCCAGACAACGTTTAACTCATTCTCTCAGGTTAGTGAGGCCTCATGTGTGGGCTCTACTTTTCCAAAGGAATTCTGTTCAGAGAATTATATTGCCGTGAGGTGACATGCAGTTCTCTTTCATACACATATCTTTATTTTACAAATTCAATTTCACTTCATCTTTAGTCATTTCTGTAAGGATGACTTTAGTTCACACACACACACAGAGAAGAAAAAAAATTGTTATACGTGCCACATGCCACGAATGCATGGGCATAAATAACAAGATGTGAATTCAAGTACACATCCTTTCTCCATTTGTTTCCATTCTCAGTGCCAACTTTGGCTCAATAAACAATAACCTTCAGCTTCTCATGAAGGAAGCACCTAACACATAATACACAGAGCTGAGTGGCGCCCCTCCAAAGAGTGAACTTGCAGAATGGCCCAGGGTAAGAATAGAGCAAGAGCAGGCTGCTAAGTGAGGGTGGTTTCAAATTCACCAACTGTGGCTGAGCAGGGCGATCTCTTCTAGCACAGTTTCGTTGATCACTTTTTAAAATGTGACCCAGGAATAAGTCTAGAAGATAGTCATGGAGAGTTGAAATGATTGTGGAATTGAACAAGGACTGAGATTGCCTGACCCCTTCCTTCTTGCATGTGATCCTCATCTATTCTAGCAAGAAAATGGAAACATTAATCCTTTCCACGTTTCTCAAAAGCATGTTTCAAGAATTCAAGGATTCAAGGTGAGCCAGGTGTGGTGTTGCATGCCTGTAAACCCAGTATTTAGGAGGCTGAGACAAAAGGATCACATGTTTGAGGTCAGCCTCAGCAGCTAGTCAGACCCTGTTTCAAAGAAGATAAATAAATAAAATAGGGCTGGGGTGGGGTATAACTCAGAGGTAGAATGCCTCTGGGTTCAATTCCCAATACTGTAAAAAAAAAAAAAAGAATTAAAATTGTCAAAGGATCAAATTGTCATTATCTAGGATTCTTTCTAACCAGCAGTATATCTTGTGGTACACTGCACTGGAAGAGCTTATTTATTGAATCCCCACTTGAATTGGCCTTAGAGAGTTAATACAACATCTACGGTGAAAAGTTTACTCACCATGAATGAATTGCACTAGTCCCATTATTTGTAAAGCATTTTCCCATCTGGAAAGAAAGTTGTAGTATAAATTCCATTCTTTTCAGTATCTTGGCTAGAGAGGTTCCAAAGAAACTAGATTAACCTTTTATGAGCTGAGAGAGTCAGTTTTTTTTTTCTCCTTTTAATTTGCTAAGTATCCACTGCCCTTGAGTTTGAACGCAGTGAAAACGTTACAGAGGATGAGCAGAGAGAAAGGAGGTGGCCCTTGGCTCCCCTCAGTCCTTTGGAGGCTGTGGATTCACAGAGTTTGAGGTTGATTTTGACTCAAAACAGGGGCCCAGAGTTAACAACTCGAAGAATCACTTTGAGACTTTTTTCAGACCCAGAAGCATCTCAAAATTTTAATAGATTCAGCATGGTCTCAGAGTCCCAAAATTTTATCTTCCTTACTCCTAAGTATTTCCAGGAGGCAGAGCTAGAGCAGGTCAGTGTATTTACTGGAGAGCCTAGTGATAAAGAAGCTTTAGTGCCACCATTGTTCAGCATCTAATTTTGACAAAAATAATTTCACCTCTTTGAGTCTCAGTGGCATATCCTGAAAAATGAGATAAAGGAAGGATAAGATTAGAATGACAGTGCATGTACAGCTCCTCCCACAGTGGTTGGCACATTGTACACCCTCACAAAGGGTTTGTTTTTTGTTTTTTGTTTTTGGTTTTTTGAGGGTTTTTTTGTTGTTTTTGGTGGCACTGAGGTTCCTGGAAGCCCTTCTACCTCCGGGCTACACTCCCAGACCTATTTTTTTACATTTTTATTTGGAAATAGGGTCTCCTAAGCCAGCGTGCGCAGCTGGCTTCGAACCTGCGCCATCCTCCTGTCTCCGCCTCCCAAGTGCGGGGATTACAAGCGTGCGCCACCACGCCCGGCTAAAGCGTTTGTTCTTAATGGCACATCAGATGGAACTTTTCACATGTGTGACCCAAAGTTTATACTTGGCCAGCAATGGTGGCGGAGTGGCCTGGGAGAGTCCAGTAGACACTCGTTCAGCTCCCTGGCATGTGAGTGGTGAGCTGTAGACAGTTTTGCTTAATCCTGCTGATACCTTCCACCCATTAATTTTGAACCTTATTCTGGATACTGTCCCGAACTCATTCATCCATTCATCCAGAGAGCACCGCGTTAGGGCTTTGAGAGCAGGTAATTTACTATAAAGAGTGCAAGGTTCTCAAGTACATAATTCTGGTGGTGATGTCACCACTATCCCCATTTAGCTGCTAAGGAAGCCGAACCTTCAATGGCATCACACTCCACTCATGAACAAACCAGTTAGAGCTTGAACTCAAGCTTTTTGATCCAAATAAATAATGAAATCATTGTTAGTTTTCTAAAATTGGGATAATACATTTTATGCAACCAAAGCAAAAGCAACTTTAATCTTGCTGGGTAAGCCATGACATCATCCCTCTGTAGGCAGCATGTTCCCAGCACATTCAGTCAACATTCCTGAGAGTCTTCCAAGTTCTGAGCATTGTCAGGAAGGCAAAAATAAGTAAGACATAGAACCTGACCCCAAGAAACTTATTTGAAGGGAAAATTAGCACCTTCAATCAAAGGAAAAATAAATAAATAGGAATGATGGTGATGATGATGACGATGATGATAGTAATAATAATGGCTATAAAAGAGGATTGGAGTTGAGGGGATTGAGGAAGTCTGTAGCTGGCTTGGAGTTCCTGTCAAAATAGATGGCTCTCTCAGCAGGAGCTCTTGTCAGGTAAAGCTGGTTTAGCTGGGTGTGGTGGTGTACCCTTGTAATCCCAGCATTCCGGAGGCTGAGACCGGAGAATCACGGTTAGCGGACAGCCTCAGCTACTTAGGCCCTCCACAATTTAGTGAGACCCTGTTTCAAAATAAAGAATAAAAAATAGGGCAGGGGGTGTAGCTTGGAGGTTGAATTCCCCTGGGCTCCATCCCCAGACCTGCCAAATACATACATACATACATACATACATACATACATACATACATATATACATAAAGCTGGTTTACTCAAGTAAAGACCTGGTTATTGCCAGATATTGTGGTACATGGCTGTAATCCCAGTACTTGGGAAGCTGAGGCAGGAGGATCGCAGGTTCAGTCTCAGCAACCTAGCGAGACCCTGTTTCAAAACAAAACAAAACAAAATTTAAAAAAGGGCTGACAGTGTTGCTCAGAGGTAGAATACCCATGGATTCAATCTTCAGTACAAAAAATAAATAAATAAATAAATAAATAAATAAATAAATAAATAAAGGAGATGGTTATTGAGGTGGGTGGGTGGGTTATCTATTCTATTTTTTTCTACCAGTCATTTTTTTTTTACAGATAGAATATGAGATCTTTTATTAACTCAAATGAAGGGTTTTATATCCAAAATATATTTTAAGTTCAGTTTTTATTTTCAGGTTCTTTTTCATATTTAACATTTTATTCCTTTTAAAGTTATCCTACCTCGTTCACTGACTGACTGAAAGCATCCCGCAGTCGTGCAGGTTCACAGTTTTCTTTTAAGAAAAGATTCCGGGTCTGTTTTTCAGATGGTCATTCAGTGATACAAACCTGTAGGACTGAGATAAATTGCTCCTGGAAACATTTTCCTCTTGGAAAATCACAGATGAGACTAAATGAGACATTTTATATATATAGTAGCAAACAGTCATAGGTACATTTCATTTTGAAAGTCTCATCTATCTTGCAGTCCAAACAGGTTTTGAAACCGAAGAGCGATTGTGCATTTCTGGACACTCCGGAGCAACTAAGGATACAGAACAGGATGCCAGCGAACTTGCTACATTTTTACCATTTGGGTATTTTAAAAAAGCAACCGTATAATTAACACTGTAATTATGTCTTTTGATCTATGTGACCACTGTATTTTGCAAAGTAGAACTTGAATACCCCAGCCCTGCATTTAAATATAACTGCAGCTTTTAACAAGGAAAGGGAGAACCAGCAAAGCTTTTTGCTGGGATTAGAATTTTAATTGATATCATTATAGCTAAAAGTTTGAACATGATGGGCATAATGACGGGGGTGTTTTTCAGCACCTTATTATTCATTTTACATCTTTATGTCAGCTATGTGCTCAAGTCCACAGAGTCTGTGATATTTAAATTAATAATGTAAATTTAACTATTGTCATTAAAGCAAAGAGCTAATTAGGTCCCTGCTTGCTGACTGGCAGAGTGAAGCAATGAGTAAAATGTCTTGCAAGGAGCAAATGCAGCCCAGAAAATGGGAACTGAGTTCACTTGAGATTTAAAAGCCTCTTAGATTCCGAAGGAGGAGAAAATAAAAAAGTGTCTCAATCTATTTTTCTTTATAAAAAAAATCTACAAAGTGATACAAATAGCACATCAAGCAGCTGACAGCAAGGTATCTGGGATGTTGTACAATAATCTGTGCATCTCATTCAGTGGCTGTTCTTTTGAGTGGAGATGTGCTTTTCAGTTAGCCTGCTTCCCTTCCACTTCTTCACATTCTAAACTAGCAAGGCAAGCAAGATGACCTTTGCCTGTCTGAGAACATTTCTTTTAACACTTAAAACATTTTAAAATAGGTTAAGTAGTATTCCTGCTTAACATTATACTCATATTTTGCAGAGTACACACATGTTCATTATAGGTGTACATGGATCTTTACCAAAATAAACATAACCTAGGTCCTAAAACAAATCTCATCAAATTTCAAGAGATTTAAATTGTAAAGTGTCATGTTCCTTGACTGAAATGATAGCAAACTGGGAGTCAATAGTCATTATATCTAAACATTTTTAAATGTTTAGAAACCAAGCTATAGTACTATTCTCATTTTGGAAAAGCAATCCAAAAATAGATATCAGAAATACAGGAGAAGCAAAGTGAAGTTTATTTCAAAATAAAGTAAGAAGAATCTGTCCTGGAACTTTTAGAAGCAGAAAAACAGTGCAGAAAGGTGTAAAGGGTATGAACACACACCCCAGTTCATAGAGGAGTCTTTGATGATTGTCAGAGCAAGGGCTTTCTTATGGTGATTTTCCTCTTGAAATGAGTATTGACCTGCTGGCTGCTACAGACTGCCTGGCGGTGGGGGGTGGGGCCAGGCCATGGGCAGCCGGCTTTTCTCCCCTCCCTGCTCTGATGCAAGGAGTGGGCTGCTTGAACAGCCAGTGGGAAGCCAGGCTGGCGGAGATCCTGCCTGAAAGGTACAAGGGACAGTAATTGGATACAAACAGAAAAAGGAATCTTGGCTCAACATGCTATTAAAAACTAAGTTTTGAATGTAATAAAAGGTGAGCATTACCTTCATCAAGGAATAGTGTCATATGTCATGGGAGATGACTCCATTTTTAAAAGCAATGCTCTGGCTCTAAAGAAACTGATTATTTAATTGGATGGCTGTAACCTAACACCATTAAATATTTGCCTCCTTTAATGTCATCAAATGACAGTCCATACATCTGTGCTAATGAGTCCATTTGTTGAGGATACTTTCTCATGGCAAATGCATTTACGTGCTTTCATTTTTTCAAACCACCTCTTTCCCAATTCTTTCCTTTTCAATGAGGTCATAACGTGATTCTCTCAGGATCAGTTGTTCGGTTATCCTTCATAGTAGAATGCTTTCCTGTGGAGAATAGCAAAGGACTGCATTTACCAAAAGCATTGTTTGCCTTTTATATCCAGCTTGGCAAGGAACTGCACCCAAGTGACAAAACAGGGTCTTAATTGCCGAAAGCCTATGCCAGCTGAAGTTATGGGTCAAATTCATCTAGAACTTGTCTAATGGCATCCGTGGTTTTTGTTTCAGACCAAAAGTTAGTGTTTTTTAAATGGTTTATTCAACCAGGAGTGGTGGCACGCACCTATAATCCCATTACTTAGGAGGCTGAGGCAAGAGGTGCACAAGTTCAAGACCAGCCTGGGCAACTTAATGAGGTCCTGTTTCAGAAATAAAAAATAAAAAGGGCTGGAGGCATAGCTCAGTGGTAGAATGTTCGTTCCTGGACTTAATCTCCAGTATCATAAATAAATAAAATAAATAAATAAATAAATGTAGGCTTATTTTAGCATTGCTAAAGGTGATGTTGCATAGTGGTTTGTAAAATTAATAGTTCCAAAAGGTTGTCATAGCGAGAGGTTACGATGTTTTCACACCTTTGATATCATCTAATCCTCAGGGCAATCTCACAACAGCTTTGAAGTCAGATCAGTTGTGTTGCTTTGGAACTCAGTTTCCTTATCTGTAAAATGGGGGTAATAATGCCTCTTGGGTTTTGTTGTAAGGATAAAATAAAATTATGTATGTAAATTGGCTAATAGCATAGCCCTTACCCTTCAATAAATGAATCTTATTCCACTCATGTAACAGGAAGCCTGCGGTCATCATCCGTGTACTACTGGTTTTGGTCTAGCCAAAGACCCGTCTACTCATTTTGCCCGTGTTTGAGCAAAATTGACTGTTTTGAATAGGTCCCCTTTCAAAAGGAGCAAAATTGAGGGGGAAAGAGATGATGCAAACCAGGTTCAGAAGTACAACTGTGAAGTCGAGAGAGGGAAGAAGCTTACCTAGCAAAACAGGGCCTTGGCACTATCCCATTAAACTCCTATACACTGTGAGGTCCCCAGGGTGCCCAGGACGAAGCCCAGCTTCTCCGTGCACCGCACACAGGCCTGTAGGACTCCGCTCCCTCCTTGGGTGATCATGGCTTGCTCCTCCTCGATCACTTCTAAGATTATGAGACTCTCTTACCTTGAGGGCTCTGTGTCTGCTGCCTCCTCTGCCTTCAGGGACTTTGTCTTTTTTTTTTTTTTTAATCCCTGGCTTGGCTATCTTCCTGCCACCTCTTTGAAGGAAGCATTCCTCAGTCTCCCAAGACCTGGACATGCCCCTCTCTCACGGGCTACTAATGCACATACACACTTTCCTGTCACATGCTGCTCCTGTGGATTGAAATTCCCCTTCATTTGCCTGTTTCCTCTCTAGGCTGCAAGCTGGCTGCCGAGTAGAGGCTGTATCCTATTCCATTTACTAAATCCAGTGCTTGACTTAGAGAAGGCACTTCATAAATGGCTGACACTGTGGAAGTCCTGACTTTGCTTGTTTCCTTAGATGATGTACATATATCCGGAATGCATGAAATGTATAGAGAATAGAGCCCCAAATGTTTCACTGCATGCCATTGCCACTACCACACTGCTTGTTTTCTGTCTCTGTATCTCTCTCTTCTCTCTCTGTACACACACACACACATGCACACACGCACACACACCTGTGTGCACACAGGTGTCTAAACATCTAGTGAGTATGCCAAGTGAAGATGATCCTACCCAAAAGGTACAAGGGACAATAACTGAATGTAAATTGAAATTGTAAATTGTAATTTTTTTGACAAAACTAGGGGGTCAGTAATCATAATATAAATATTTTTAAGTGTTTGAAAACTAAGCAAACTTTGTTGAGTTAGAACCTTGCCTATCAAACTGCTCTATAAGTGTTCAGATGGCATTCTTTACACATCCAATCCGTGTTTAACACATGACTACTAACTCTACTCACTGTTCACATGACCTTAGATGGCTGATAGTGCTGGGCGCGGTGGCGCACGCTTGTAATCCCCGTGATTTGGAGGCTGAGACAGGAGGATCGCACAGGTTCGAAGCCAGCCTCAGCTACTGAGTGAGGCTCTCAGCAACTTAGTGAGACCCTGTTTCCAAATAAAATATAAAATAGGTCTGGGAGTATAGCCCAGAGGTAGAAAGCCTCTGGGTTCCACCCCCAGTACCACAAAAAAAAAAAAAAAAAAAAAAAAAAAAGATGGCTGATAGTGCTCCAGTCTCCTTTCATTCTAAATAGCTAAGTTTGGGTTCATGAAACACAGAAAGGCCCCTTGGTACCATCTAGTTGGTTGGGTGGGGGCTGGGGGATCATGCATTTCTTCTGTGGTGGTTGTTTCAAAACTCAGCTAAGATCTAAGTAGATAAACACAAAATATATCGTAGAAGTAGCCTATTATTCTTGGGGTGGCTGCGACTCTCTCCAGAGACTTGTAAATCATCAATGAAAAATATAACATACTTCTACAGGATTAAAATGCTTGTTGGGCAAATGGCTCAAGTTCAAAGACTGGCTTTGTTTAGAGCCACCAGTGACATTTGCTCAGTCCCTGGATACAGACTAGGAGCCACTACTTACCATCTACCTCCTGCCCTCTTAACCCATAGCTTGTTACATTAAGGTAGGAAAGTTTTATGTGTGTAATTTGTGAAGTTCTCTTGAGGAGACAGTGCTATATAAATGTGAAATGCTGTTATTAATAATAAAGGTTGGCTAACCTAAGAATACTGTAGAATTAAAGTAATGAGATTCTATTTTTAGGCAGACTTGCCAATAACATGCAAGTATGATAAGGCTGTGATTTAAAGCTCCCTTTAGCCTTCCATGGCTCTAAAGAGTACATTTTCTGGGCTGCCTGCGCACAGTAGTCAGCTGCACAGAGCTCTATTAAGGCTAATGGTGGATCCACGTTTGAATCCCAGCAAGCCCCGCTAAAAATAGGCCTTGGTCTTTTAGACGTGGAAGTGTGTCTCACAGACAACTCGCTCTCACAAAATATAGATCTGTCTCTTCTGGCACCTTGCAAAGCTGATCAGTCTTTGAAACAACCAGCAAAAGCCTCTGGAATGTGTTCAGAAATTTTTATACATCTATAATTATGTGAAGATATAGGATGTGTTTGGGAGGCTCAGTGATGTTTGTTTTCAAATGGGAAAAGATATTCCACAAAGGCCTGGCTTCGAAGTGATTCATAACTAGAAAAAGAGTCCTACTCCTCAGGAAAAAAAATAATTAGCTCTTCCTCCACTAATGTTCAGGTCAATGCTTTGTCAATAACAGTAACTCTTCTTCACCAATTTAGTGCAGCCTATAAAGATCATTATGACTCATAATTACAGATGCAGATTTATGTCAAAATGCTTATATAAATCTCTAGTTCTGGCGATGGGTCACCTCTTATCAGAAAAAAAGATTTGTGTAAGGAGACACTCTCCTTGATCCCTCTGGGTATTTTTTCTTTCCATTTTGGGGTTAGAATGATAAGGGTTTGCTTTCAATGACACAAATACACCCCAGGGTGTGTTACAGATTCACAGCCAGGGGAGAAGGAGCTGGCTGGCTGTGGTGGTGGGCATACAGAGAGGGCATTGGAACAGGGAAATCTGCTTTCTGAGGTAAAGAAAAGCTAATTTTCAACACCTATAGGCCAGACAACTGTCGATGGGAAAAAAGAGATGATTATCTGAAGGAGATAGGTTTTTGAGACTTACCGAGGCTGAAATCTACTGCTTGATTCAGGACACAGAGCAGCTATAGTCGTGATTGGTTATCAAATCCCATGGAAGACTGAGAAAGCAAATGAAATGTCAGGTTGGCCTTGCCAACCATTTTGGGTTTTGCATTTCCTGCTAGGAAATCTGAGTTTTGAAACATCAGCTAGTCTCTAGAGATCCATCTCCCTGAGATGGTGGAATGGCAGGATTTTCACAGCACCTTGGAGGATGTGCCCAACCTCTGTGTGTGCACGCGGAACTTCTGAAAAAATGCTGGTTCTATGTAGTGAGTGCCTGAATGCTGGATTTGGAAGGTTATTGTAAGGATGCCCAGAAAGTCTGCTTTTTCCCCCCGCCTGTAGATATCAACTATATTAACCCAGTCAAGACAATAGCTGTTTAATATGTCAGCTCGGAGACAGTGTTAATAAAAACACATAAAAAGTTAAACACACACCCAGGCAATTCCACTTTTATCCAAAAGAAGCAAGTGCATATATGCTCACAAGAAGACCTGTCTGCAAGAAGATATTCATCAGTTTTATTCATGACAGTTCAAGCCGGGAGACAACTTAAATGTCCATCAGCAGGTGAATCAATAAGCTGTCATATATCTCTGCATTCTGCAAGAAAAAGCAACCAATTACTGATGCCCACACAACATAGATCTAAAAGTGTTGCATTAAGTGAACAGAAGCCAGACACAAAAGAGTTCATAGTGTGGGAATCCATTTATTTCAAGGACAGGTAAAACTAATCCATGAAAACAAATCAGAACGCTAGCTACTTTCAGGAAGCCGAGGGTTATTGACTAGAAGGTACACAGGGGTACTCTGGGTGATGAAAATGTTTTATATCCTAATCTGGGCAGTGGTTAACATGGTCTATACATATGTAAAAAAATTCACTGGGCTGTATACTTAAGATGTGTGCATTTTACTATTTATAAATTATAGCTCAATAAATAAGTTTTAAAAAGCTATGTGAAAAGATACATGGAGAAAAGCTCATTTTATAAGGGCAGTCATGAACAAAGAGAAAATCATGTTGATGTTCTAAAGAGAAAATGAAAATAGATAAATGAACAAAATGCGACTCACCTCACTTTTCTCACAGTATATGGAACTGTGGGAGCTCGGGTAACTGAAATCATTACAGGATATGCTTAGGGATTCACTGAGAGTTAGTTCTTGGAAGGTTTATTTTCAAAATGTTCCTCTCCAATTAGGAAATGCTTCATCTGCAACCTCTCTGTAGGAGATAGCGTTGTTTAAACACAAACAGCCAGGAAACAGATATTTTCAGTTGATTCATCACTTGTCTAAACGAGGAGATCAATTAGTTAATGATACTGTTGAACTTAACCATACTTCAGCAAAATGTATTTCATCCTCTTGAATATTTAGATTAATTGAGGTAGGAAGCAATGGTGTTTTACAACAAAAATTGATATTAAGTACATACCTTCCATTTTTCATGCAGTGCGCCTCAGTCTTTTTGTATTTGTCATATGCTAAATACTTTCAAGTTGTGAAAATAATTCTTCATGGGGTACTTGCCTTCCTATGTCAATTTGAAACAAAAAAGCCTATATTTCAAGAGAAGTCATGACAGAACCTCCACATGGCATCTGCTACTCATTATTCAGTTGACATTTCCATTTCTGGAATTCTAAACTTTATCTGAAATTGTAAGTAGCATTTATAAAATGCTTGCTGAATTTTATAAAAAATTTAAAAACGGACCCTAGAAATTAGCAGCCCTTCCTCCTCATGTAAGATGAGGTAACTGGATTTCAAGGAAGGTTAAGTGGGTGCCTGGGCTTGGCTTCTCTGGATGGCATCTCGCATAAAGATTGGATTTCTTTCTTGAACTCTGTGACAGTGTAGGCTCTGTGATGAAGGAGATATCACCTCTGTACCTGTGCATTTTAAAGAATGGAGAGTCCAGTTAAGGATCTTCTAAAGTAGATTCCAGTCACGATATTTGATCTTAAGTCCCTGTTTTTTCCACAGCAAAGTCTTTGCAATGCCCTCTAGGCCCACTCTATTTATCCCCAGGTCCTGGTAACAATGCATCTAGAACTGGAAGAACCAGCACAGTGCCTCCCGTGTGCCTGGGAGCTGTGTGGCCTGTGTTCACATCTCCCTGAACGCTTCCTAGCTTCCCAGTTGTGTAGCTGAATTGCTTGCACTGTAAATCTCAGATTCCTCATCTGCTAAGTGGGGATAATCATAGGGCCTTATCTCACCTTTTTGTGTTGTTTTAGGTTTAAATAAAATGATGCAAGTTAAGTCAGTCTGGCCCTGATCATTTTGAAATTTTTAAAAAGGATATTATATGCCATCTTTTTTTTCATGGATTTCTCACTTCTGCATTCTTGCACATACAGTTCACTGAACCACTTAATTATGTATCTAGTATCTTTGGATTTATGTATCAGAGAAGGGCCCAAGGCCAAAAAGAAAATAGCAAAACATATCTCCAACCCATGTTCATAGTTGTATTCTTTTAAATATTAGGAAGCAACAGAACAATCAAAAATATATAGCAACTCCACAATGAAACTCATTGTTCTGTATGATTAAAATGCACTAATAAAGCCAGGCGTGGTGGCGTACACTTGTAATCCCCGCTCTTGGGACGCCGAGACAGGAGGATGGCACGGGTTTGAAGCCAGCCTCAGCTACTTAGTGAGGCTCTCAGCAACTTAGTGAGACCCTGTTTCCAAATAAAATAGAAAATAGGTCTGGGAGTATAGCCTGGAGGTAGAAAGCCCCTGGGTTCCACCTGCAGTACCACCAAAAAAAAAAAAAAAGCACAATAAAATATATAATAGCAATAGTAAGTTTATGGTTAACATTATATATACAATTACACATCTAACTCTCTCTACATCTATCTATCTATCATCTATCTATCTATCTATATCTATCTATCTATCTGTCTGTCTATCTATATATCTATCTATCATCTATCTATCTATCTATCTTTGCATATATATATATATTCAATGCTTTTAATGAAGAACACCAAATATAAGTTCTTGGGCTTTCTAGTGATATACCAGAATCCTTTCATGGTTCTATGATTCCCTAGCATCCTTTTCACTAAAGATTTTTCTCAAGTAGAGTTAGAGCTTTTAAGTGTTTGGATGATTGACATTTCCACTGCAGTTTTAAACTTTTTGAGGCCTTGGTGCAATTTTGTGATTTTTTTTTTTTTTTTTTTTGTGTGTGTGTATGTAGGGGTGGAACCCAGGGGCTTTTCTGCCTCTGGGCTATATTACCAGACCCATTTTATACTTTATTTGGAAACAGGGTCTCAATAAGTTGCTCAGAGCCCCACTAAGTAGCTGAGGCTGGCTTCGAACCTGTGCAATTCTCCTGACTCATCCTCCCAAGCGCTGGGATTACAAGCGTGCATCACCATGCCTGACTTTTGTGATTTATTTAAACGACAACTGTTTTTATCCAGTTTATGTGAGCTTATTGTTTACCTTAGGTATACGACATTTAGTTTGTGTTCAATTCTAAGTAGTAGCCAAGATATCCTAAGTGTCAGAGGAAACAAAGCACCTACTGGGACTTACTGGGACATCCCTCTGTGGAAAGTCTGGCTTACCCCATTAGCATATTCAGGGCACCAATATTTCCCTGAAATTGTTAGAACAAGGTGTGAATATTCATATAGCTATATAACTACAATATACAGGGTGTTCTGGGTATTTTTCTTCTTGTTTTTAATTGATAAACAAGATTGCATGTACTTATTTTATACAACTTGATGTTTTGAACCATGTGAAATAGCTAAATAAGTACAATTAACATGAGCATCATCTACATACTTATTTTTGTCATGAGATTATTATTAATTATGTCCCCATGTTGTAATAGATTTCTTGAACTTATTCCTCCAATCTCACTGAACTTTTGTGTCCTTTGACCAAAACTTCTCCAGCCTCTTCTCCCCCCTCAGCCCTCACAGCCACTATTCTACTTTCTGCTTTTAAGAGTTTGACTTCTTTTGATTTTGCATATAAATAAGATCATGCAGTATTTATTTTTCTGTGCCTACCTTATTTTACTTAAAACAATGTCTCCTGGTTCTTCTGTGTTGTCATAAATGACAGGATTTCTTTATTGTTTAAGGCTTAATAGTATGCCATTAAGTACATATACAGCGCATTTTCTACCCATTAATGGACACCTAGGTTGATTCCATACTGTGGCTAGTGTGAATGGTGCTTCAATAAACATGGGAGAGTAGAAATCTCTTTGGCACCCTAATTTAATTTCCTTTGGTTAATACCCAGAAATGGGATTGTTGGTTCATATGGTAATTGTACTCTTAATTTTCTGGTTATTTTCTAATTTTTTCATTCTTTCATCCACTCAACAACTATTGGATGTCAACTATATACCACTGTGGGACACAGCAAAGAAAAACACCAACACCTCACCACTGTGGAACTTAATTATGAGTTTATTAATTTTATTAATTTTTTTATTTATTAATTTTTCTTTGAGTCTCTTGAACCTTGATATTTTCTTCAATTTTTTGCCTTTGCCTGGATTCCCCCAGTGAAGTTTTCTGGTTTTTGTTTTCACATGTATGGTATTAGGAATGGAATCCAGGAGTATTCTACTTCCAAGCTGCACCCACAGCCCTATTTTATTCTTTTACTTTGAAACAGGGTCTCACTAAGTTGAAGAGGACCTCACTAAGTTGCTGAGGCTGGTTGTGAACCTGCGATCCTTCTGTCTCAGTTTCCCAAATACTGGGATTACAATGATGGGACACCATGCCTGGATTCAAAATGAAGTTTTTGACCACAATACAGATAACTCTGTGGCCAGTGGCCAGTTTGGGTTTTATTTTTAGCATTTTTTTGCTATATTGTCTATATATGTCTCATCTTCAAAATATGGTCCATAATTTTTAGAATTGGCTATCACTTCTCTCATAAAGTATAATGGGAAATATTTTTTGAATGAAGAACATTGGGATTATATCAATTTACTTTCTATGCCTGAATGTCTGTGGTATTTGGCCAATTATTTAATGGACTGATAGATTCATTAATGTTTCACAGAGACTATCTTTGTCCTTGGTAAATTGTCTTTTACTTTTTTTCATGTTCAAGAATGGAAATTATTTGTTGTGCATTTGGCTCACTGATGCTTCTCCTTGCTGTTGTAATAACTGATGACAATAGTATTTGGCATCCAATGGTCATAGCATGGATTGCATGTCCAAATATGAGCTGAACATATAAAACAGAATTTCCTTTTCTTTTGTTGAAGCCTGAGAGGCATTGTAAAAACAAAAAGACGGTTAAAAGTGAAACGGAGGTTTCTTCTGAGCCCCCCAAGATGAAAAGCGGGGTTACCTGAGAAGAAACCTGGAGTTTCATCATAGATGAAACGGAGTTTCTTGAGAAGAAACTCAGCATCTCCGTACAGAGTTCTTGTCTATGGTGAGCGAAGAATGACACCCGCAGACCTCAGGAAGGGGAGTCAAAGGTTTATTGGAAGCAGCAGGGAATGGGGAGAGGGTGGCTGAACAACCCCAAAGGGGCTGGAACTCTGGGGTTCAGCAGCTGCCTTCAGGACAATACTTGAGAGTAGCCCAAGCCGAATTGCCTTCAGTTGCAGGCTGCTTTCTTCCAGAGTCCACACGATCTGCCAGAAGGGAATAGGAAAAGAGGCAGAACACCACTAGGGCTGTCGGGGCTCTGATGTCCAGTAGTTGCCTTTAGGTCACTACCCTAGTGTCACCCAAGCCAAGTGCCGTCAGTTGCAAACTACCTTCTCCCAGAGTCCATGTGATCTGCCAGAAAAGAGGTGCAGGTCACCCCTAGGGGCCCTGGTCAGCCTTGATATCCAGCAGAGGCCTTCAGGTCACTACCTAAGAGCCACCCGGGCCACGTGCCATCAGCTGCACTCTGCCTTCTCTCAGGGCTAACACGACCTGAGAAAGAGAGAACAGCTCCCCAAAAGGGGAGGCGGTCCCAAGAGGGAGAAGCCCCAATTTGCCATCCGACTAAGGCAAAGGCCTGACTGTTTGTGACCTCTTTTGGTTAGGGTGACTTTGGGAATTCTGGGAAGCAGCTCTCAGGATTTGCATAGGGTATTTGCAAGTCCTTGAAGAATCTCCTTTCAGCAGTGCCAGACTTGTTCTGTGGGTTTGTTGATTAGTAAACAGAAGGCTTTTGTGAAGCGCTGGTCCTTCTTAGCTCTGAGCCTTTGGAATTTCAGGTATTTGTCACCCCTCAGGAAACTCAGGATATTAACTTTTTCTACTGAGGCCTCTTCCCTATCTGCCTATTTCCTTTCTATCTCCTCAAAGGTATGAACTGTGAAGTCTCAGTCCAAATACTGGCAACGGGAACTTTCCCACACTCCCAGGTTTTTGCTTGTTTGTCAAATATATTCAATATATTTGCTTGTCAAACATATTCAACACCTAGGGTTTTGACTCTCATCACGGATGGTTAATAGATATGAAGTTAAGCTCACATCAATATTGTTAGAAACCTACACTAAACTAGGTGAAGCCAAAGCCAGGATATCTTAAAGTGTTAATTTTTCTTTTAGGTAATGGTGATTTGATGAAGTGTTGGGAAGGTGTTATAGTGATCAAGATTAAGTGGAATTTCTCTGTTACATAGAAGCTATTTTCAGAATTGTTAATGGTATGTTCATCCTACAACCAGAGTGAGATTAACAGGAAATGGAGAAATCTTTGCTAATAGACTAGGTTTGAAAATAAGAGAACACACAAGCCCTTTCCTTCTTAAACAGTGCTTTTTCAAAGTACTATGTATGACTGTCCCACATTATTCAACCCTAAAGATCCAGTTGGTTGCACTCCAGGATAGAGAGCTTTGTAGAAATATAAAGAGAAGAAAAGTATAGTTTAAAAGTCATGAATTACAATTATGAATAAAAGTTATAGATTACAGCTAAAATTTAGTTGGATTCATATCTATGAATCTGATATAGATTTTGGACTACATCTCTATTTTCCATACAGAAGTTCTAAAGAGTTTCATTTATTTTTTTTGGAATTGATAGCAAGATGAGCTACTTTGCTGGTTATGGGATTGAACTAAATGAAAATAGTAAAACAAAATAATTAAAAATAATAAAGCAGTTACATTGTAAAATCTTGTTTGTCAAGCATATTCAAAATACAGTCATTATTTTGTCTGCTTTGACTTTAACCTGTGAGATGGAAACACTTTAATCGCTTTTACATTTGAGGAAACTGAGGCATGAAGATAACAAAACCTGGGATCCTGGGAAAGTTCCCGTAGCACTTGGACTAAGATTACACAATTCATACCTTTAACCATCTTTTTAACAATGCCTCTCAGGCTTCGGCAAAAGAAAAGGAAATTCTGTGTTCTTTTTTTTTTTTTTAATCTCATGCTGTTTATTCAAAGGTCAAATTCAGATCTCTTCCAGATGGACATTTTGTGGTTCTCTCTGGAAGATGGCTTATGATTCTTTTCAAGTATCTCTTTGACTTAAGGCGTTCATATCCTCCTTCAAAAGGTGCCCCATCTGACTAGCCTAAAATTATCTGGTGCTTACTTACAACCTTCTTAGTAAATGCCCTTCTGGCTTGGGTAGCTCTGGTATTTCATATTTAGTAAAGTGTCTGCTACCTGCCCTTAGAAAATATCTTGGTTTTATGTCTCCCAGACTGCTTGTTGCTAAAGGCAAAATGTGAAATGGAGAGTGCTGGAATTTCACTGCGCTATAGAAATTAGGTGCAACTACTACATTAAAAGCAACGGCAGGTGCTGTAAATCTGAACTTTGTTTGGGGGGAGAAAAAGAATAAAAGTAAAACATGTGACAGGATAGGCTGCAAATTGCCAAGGTGAAGACAGTTTTCCTAAAGAAACAATTAAACCTTTCTACAAAGAAATTATGCTTGATTTTGGACGGCATTTAAAATGTGAAGGCATAACACAGATTTTCTACATGATTAGTCATTCTAACAATTTAGACAAAGATATTTCATCTCTTTTGGGGCTCTTTGATTTCTTCCTTTTATCCAGTATATAAAGTAATATTTTCTTATTAAAGCAATTCATATTTATTGTAGAACATCAAGAAAGACATGAATAGCCCAAATATACCATGATATAGAAATAACTACCATCAGCACTGTGGTATAGATCTTTCTAATATTTCTTTCACACACACACACACACACACACACACACACACACACACACACATGCACACACACACATCTTTTAATGAAGTTAATTCTTTATGCTTATCAGTATATCACGAGATTCTTCCATCTTATTAAATACTCTTTGATGTCTTGTTATTAATGGTAGTTTAGTATTCTATGTGTGATTATACCATATCTTAAACGATTATGCTTGAAATTGAGGTTGTTTCCAGTTTTGCACTGTTATAAACAATGTTGCAATGTAGCTAAATCTTGGTATACATTCATGATTTTTTTAGGATGAATTCCTCTAACTGGATATGTTGACACCAAAGATTTGGAAAATGCATTGCTCAATTGCTCTGCCAGAAGGACACCAGTTTTACATTTATACAATCTAAGAGCATTTCTGCTCTTCTTTTGGTGAGTTGTTATTCTATCCCAGTAAATCAGGCCCCCCCCCTGCCTCTATTTGTGCAGCTAAATCATGGATAAGCTGAGACATGACTGCCAGTCACCTTCCAGGCATTTTCATTCCTAACTTGGGCTGTATGTTGCACTTTGGTAAGATTGGCATAAAGAAGAGGAAACTGGCATGGTGGAGTATGGGCAGAGAAATAGGCACACACTCCTAAGCCATGCTCTTGTGGACATGATGTTTTCCCGTAGCAGTCTTATGATAGAAAAGGCACAAAAGCTGCTCCTTATTTCCCTTCATTTTCTGTAGAAACTTGCATTTGGACACTACTGTAGTGTGTGAGAGGAAATGAACAAATCCTGCTAGGTCGTTCTGGTGCTCAGCGCAACCTTTTTGCATGATGGCTAGAGTTTGCCAGAGTGGCTTACTGTAGGATGAGAAAATGACTCTGATCTTTAGAATCCCAAAGAATGTCTTTAGGAACTGAGCGGGTCTCCTGGAGCAGTGATATTCTCCCTCACCTCTTAAGGAATGGCTTAAAAAAATGAAGTCTCAGCTTTTTCTTTTAGAAAACACTTGGAATGGTCAATCACTCTCTCCCCGTGTATATCAGACACTCATAGAGAAAAGTGGACTCTTAGGGAACTATCTCAAATATGGAAAAATGAAGAAATATCTTATTTATTCAAATAAGAGAAGTGTTATTTTATAGCACCGGCCCTTGATTATCCAATTGTGTCTACATAATGACACCACAGTCCAGAATGCTTTAATTCTATATAATTTATTTATAGAGTAACATGGAATAGAAATACTGTTTTCATTTCTCTTTGTGAGCAAGTAAAATAAGTAATTTAGTATGAAAAGTCCTGGGAATTGGACGAGTTGAGCTGATTTGCTTCATTGACCACAAGGAAGGAAGAAAGTAAAATGCTGATAATAAACATCTTGGCAAACAGTAAAGCTAACAAAAACCTACATTTCACAACCCAAACATGAATCCAAGTGTAGGCTATATTCCCCCAAAGGAGTTCACATAAAGGAACTTAGTCCAGGGGACATGTAAGTCAAAGTTGACATATGTTAATCTTGAGGATAACTGGAGGCCAGTTACGCTATGCACTGAGTATAAAAGCACAAAAAATAGATCGGTTCATTGACCGTTCCAAAATGAACTATTTCCTCATCAAATAAATTGGAGTGCTGAATTTTACTGTGTTGTAAATGTAACCTTTTTACAGAATCCCTCATTTCAAAATAGTCCATTTATTACATGCCATAAATCTTTTTTTTTTTTTTTCTTTTTGGTGCTGGGGGTTTAACGCAGAGGTAGAATACTTCTGGGCTATACTCCACCTTTTTTTTTATTTATTTATTTATTTATTTATTTATTTATTTACTTTTGTTTTGAAATAGGGTTTGGCTAAGTTGTTGAGAATCCTCTGAAGTACTGGGATTACACCTGCCACATCTGGTTTATTAACCTCTTAACCCGGCAAATGCAACTGTTTCAGATTCCATAACAAGCTTTTTAAATTGTATATTTAGGGTGTCTTTGTTTTGACTTGCTGACTCTTATCAGCCCCAGTGTGTTCCCAATACCCTTACCAATGGTATTATTTCAGTAGTGGCAGAGTTTTATCAAACCATCAAAGCCACAGTCAACTATCCTGGGAGAAAAGGCTTTGGAGGTGCTAGACATACTCTGACATGATAGATCATTACAGACTATGTCCAGGCCAACAAACAACCTCACCCATTTGCAGTTAGACCTGTATTTTTGAGGATGGTAGCTAGTGAGTCAAACTGACATACGGAGACATAAAGGAAGTATCTTTCTAATGAGAGAATGTGAACTCCTTATTCACTAAATCTCAAGATATAGTGCTGGAAAGAAAAGAAGTTTTAACTTTCTTTTGGCTTATCAAAGCTTCTGTGGCTCCTTGAAAAGATAAAAATGTGCTGAAATCTATCTAGAGATGTAAAATGCAATAAAGGGAATCATGCAACACAATGCTTTGCAAACTCTGTTATCCCTGAAGCACTTGTCGTTTGGCTGAGGTGCTGCCTCAGATTTAGGAGGAGGGACCTCTCCTTCACCTGGAGCAGCCCTGCTTTTCTCTGAGTTCTACCTCGAACCTCTTTCTAAGCGCTCATTCAAAGGAAGGCTTCCTGAGCAATAAGAATAGTGATACCAATAATAGAAAAGTACCAGTATAACTGTAAAAATTCAATCTAACAATGACTAAAATGTGGTCAGAATGTTAACTTGGTCCTAGACACCAGCACAGAAACATGCGCTAATTCTCTTACAGCCTATTTTGATATTTTAAAAATGTGAATGATCCTTTAATTTTTTTTTGTTTACAATTGAAACTTTGGGAATTCTAAAGTAATATCCTTGTCCCTGGGCTTCCATATAGGCACTAGAGAAAGTTTCAGCCTTGGGTCCCACATTGCCTTGCTGTGTTTTGTCCAAAGGAATCTTTATGCATCATGCCATGAACACTCACAGGGATTCTCGTGCTCACAGCTTTACCCGGGAAGACCAAGTCCTCAAGGATCACCTTACCTTACTCATGGCTGGCAGAGTGCAGCTCCTGGGACCTTTTTGCTTATTTTCCATATGGCTTTTTTGAGTCTGTATAGGCAGAATTCTCTTCTGAGCAATAAAGATTACATACTTTCCACTGATTCCCCCACCCCCCAATTCATATACTAGCAAGACTTGGATTTTCTGGAAAGATTTGTTGAGGATACTGGGACCAAGATGATTGTAGTTTTCCAAATACCACCTACTTCAATTTCCATGACATTGTGATCTTTGCCTTCTTTAGCTGAGCCCTTAGGTCCCAAGTTCAACCCCAGGAGCCCCTGGGAGATTGCCAGGCTCCAGTTTATCTAGTTCCTCGCCCTTGGACTTCACAATCTTGATCATAGCCTTCTTTGTTGAGCACTAGTTTAGGAAGATGTCCAACTCTGGCCAGAGTAGTAGCCCCTACATTCTGTTTATAGAAAGCCAAGTTCAGAGAATCCTGGGCCTAACATGTAACAGGTGTTTAATAAAGATGAGATGAATCTCTAAGCTGGTGGAACACAGGAGTGTTAAACCAGTGGTTTGACGACCTAAATTGAAACCCTGATTTCTTGATGAACCTGGGGGTTTTCTTTGAGCTTTGCTTTCCAAACTGTGTGAGAAGAATTTGAATTCTATCAGTTTTGAGATTTTATCTACCTCTTCACGAAGTTATGATCAGAAAAAATGTATGTTGTGCTAGAAGGAATTGGGCAGGGAAGGACCCAGTTTCGAATGCTAAAAGTAAGTCAGGTCAATGAACAGCAAGCCACCAATAGTATCTACAGTCCCAGCACAGCCCGCCCAATGCTGTATAGCACTTTGCTGTTCACTGGCAATTTCAGATATGTCCTCAGAGTACTTTCATCTCCCTTTTATAAATGGAAAAACTGAGGTTCCGATAGGTAAGTAACTTTCTTTATGTCGCCCTCTGGCAAAGCAAGTCTCCACCACTCCATGGGCTCAAATATGTAGAAAGGTTTTGTACCCTAGTCACCCAGGTGGGCGGGAACAGCAAAGTGGCAGAAAGGTTCCACAGTGCTGGGGTGGTCCCGCTCTCCTTCCCCAAGAAGGAGGCCCATAACCTAAGACTCATAATTTCCGATCCAGAGTTTCATGCATGAAACTTTATGGCCTCTTGAAAGGTGACTGAGTAGGTTTGATTCATTGGAAGTCAGAAACAGCTTTTTAAACATTTGGGAATCAAGGTAGGTAGTTAGTCAGCCTTGTAAAATGTTCTTATGGATGTCACCGTTAGAAATATTTATCTTAGTAAACTGCAAAGCTTATTCAAACCCATCACATCTTCAGAGTCAGACATTGTTAGTTGAGGGTTTTAGTGTTAATCCTTGCTGCATCTTAATTCATGTGATCTTGGGAAGTAGCGATTTGTTTTGCTATCACCAGATTTTATCCATGTAAAATAGGTCACCAAGATGTCACATTTTATGAGGTTATTTATATCTTTGCTCTCCCTTGGACTGCAGTCTTTTGCAGGTTATTTTTCTTCTCTGTATTAATGAGAGAGGAGTTCAGAGTACTGAATTTTGTTTATTGAAGAAATTGGCATTTTGGAAGCCTGAGTAAACAAAAGTACAAAATGTGAAATACTGAAATCCTTTCGCTATGAAAAGTAAGTTCTAATTTCATAATATTAATCAAAAAAAGCTTAAAATGAAAAAACGCTATTTGTTTCCTAATTTATATGCAAATTTATATAATCCATACATGTAACTTTCAAAATCACCCACTTACACTTTACTAAGTGTATATGTATGTGCATTTGTATACATAAATATCCACATGTACACACATATACCAGTATAACAATCAACTCTTGATGCCTTTTTAAAGAAAAGGTCTTATCCAGTACGTGCAATTTCTAGACACAGAGACAAGATAACTTCCTACAAATCAAAGATTGTTAACAAATAGCAACTATATGTCCATTAACAAACTAATAACTATAAGTTCTAACTTGTCCTAATTATTTCTAATAATCTCTGTGGAGACTAATATCTTTTCAAAGTATGTATGTGTTGATGATAGAAAGCAGGTTGAAAAGTACTGATTTATTATAACCCTTCATTAAGGTTAAAAGCATTCCAGCGAGATGAAGACATCTGCCTTGTATTTTCACATTGCAGAAGAAAAGTTAAGGACAGGAAGAACAAAAAGAAAGAAAACAACATTTCAAGTTGAAGTCATTCAGGTTTGAAGAAAACAATTCTCCCTTCATATTTTTTAAAAAGTTCTCAGGAAATTTACTTCCCTACGTCCATGACTATCACTTATTATTATGCCACCAAATATATTTAATGCTGTATATTAACAATAAAAATTAGCTAAGTGTTCCTAAATTAAATTTAAAATTGTTTACATGGTTAATCAATAGTGCAACTCATGGTGTTTTCTTTCTTTAAAAAAAAGTAGCAAAGAAAACTACTATCAGAAAGAATTACGTTAATTAAGCAATGCACTGGAAAAGGTTTTATGAAATGGACCATTTCTTTCCTCTTCTTTTAAATGTAGAACTGGGTAAGTTGGCAATTATAGGGTTTAGTGAATTGTCACTTGATATCTTGGAAATCAAAGGAAAGAGCCACTGGAGAGAGGCTGAACTTAGCTGTTGCAGGATTTTTATCTCCCTAAATGAGTGCTTCTGACAGGAACCATGTGTGTTACTTAGCATAGTCCAGGAAGAGAACATGGGTGGCTTTCCAGGGAGCTGTGACCTGCCTGTACAGTCTGCGTGTCTACTCCTGAGCTCATGGACAAATCTGATGTATTTATGGTATTTAATAAACACCTAGAGCCACATGTGAGCTTGGGGACTGTGTGCTTCTCCCATTTACAGGATTACATGTGAATATCCAAGTTGATTTTGCCTTGGAATTAAAAGTGATCTTTGTTCTTAGTGATGTTTGCCATTGCACAGAAACATTCATGAAAGTGTGAGCCACCCTTTGACATGACAGAAGAAATATGAAGTCATCCCTAACTAGGCTTGTATTTAGCCCAGCTGAAAATAAAATATATATTTTAGGCAGAGGTAATCATTGAAAACAGTAAGTGAAGGATTTCAGTCAAGTTAATCAAATGAGGTCAGCTCATATTGTGATGCCAAGGTTTTTCAGTGGCAGACATTTACCCAGGAGAAGCAGATGGAAGTGACATTTTAATAAATTAACTAGTTTAACTGATTATTTATAAGTTAAATTATCTTATATATTTTAGGCACTGGGGATTGAACCCAAAGAGATTCTACCTCTGAGCTACATCTCAGTCCTATTTTATTTTATTTTTAAATAGGGTCTCACTAGGTTGTTGACAGACTAAGTTGCTGAGGCTGGCTTCCAACCAATCTCAGCCTCCCAAGTATTGAAATTATAGGTGTGCACCACCATGCCTGCCTCCAAACCCTTTAAAAAATATATATTGAAACAGGATCTTACCAAGTTGCTGAGAGTTTCACTAAATTGGTGAGACTAGCCTCAAACATGTCATCCTTCTGTCTCAGCCTCCCAAATACTGGGATTACAGGCATGTGCCATCAGGCCTGGCTCACATTTTAATTCTTTTTTCATGGTATATCTTTTTCCATCCTTTCACTTTAAATCTACTTATATCACTCTATGTGAAGCAAGTTTCTTATGGAAGGCACATAGTTGGGGGAGGGAAGGGTCATGATTTCTTGAAAATCCATTTAGCCAATTTCTGTGTTGAGTGATATGTATAGATAATTTATATTCAGCATAATTACTGAATATTTAGATTTAGTCTTTTATTTTTTTTTCTGCTGGCTCCTTCTCTTTCCATTCATTTCTTCCCTCTTCTGCTTTCCTTTGGATTATATGAGCAGCGTTTAGAATTCTATTTTGATTGGTTGTGATCTTAAGACTATATCCCTTTGTATAGTTTTTTTTATGGTGTCTCTATGGATTGTATAATATAATTAACTTTTCATAATCTACTTAGAATAAATATTTTACCATTTCATTTGAAAAAATTCCACCATGTTACAGCTCTCGTATTTTACATCCCACACATTGAAGCTATATCAGACAATCTTTTAATGCTTTTATTTTCAATCTTTCAGACTTTAAAAAAAACAGAGAAAAAGAACATAACCAGGCATGGTGGCACATGTCTATAATTCCAGTAATTTGGGAAGTTGAGATTGGAGGATTGCAAGTTCAAGGCCAGCCTCAGTAATTCAGTAAGACTGTTTCAGAATAAAAAAAATAACATAGGGCTAGAAGTGTAGCTCAGGGGTAAGACATCCCTGGATTTAATCCCTAGTACCATAAAAAAAAAAATAGGACTAAGGGTATAGCCCAGAGGTAGAATGCCCCTGGGTTCAATCCCCAGTATCACACACACTCACACACACACACACAAAAAAAAATACACCCAGGCATTTGCCATTTCTCCCTCCTCCTCCACCTCCTCCTCCTCCTCCTCCTCCTCCTCCTCCTCCTCCTCCTCCTCCTCCTCCTCCTCCTTCTTCTTCTTCTTCTTCTTCTTCTTCTTCTTCTTCTTCTTCTTTTTTAGTACCAGGGATGGACCCCAGGGACATTCTACCTCTGAGCTACACCCACAACCCTATTTGTTAGTATTTTTATGTTTAAACAGGTCTCACTGAGTTGCGAAGAGCCTAAGTAGTAGCTGAGGCTGGCCTTGAACCAAGATCCTCTGGTCTCTGCCTCCTGAATGCTGGGATTACAAGCGTGCGCCAACACACCGGGCTAGCATTTGCCATTTCTATTCTTATTTTTAGTGGTTCTGAGAATTGAACTCAGAGGCTTTCATCTCTGAGCTATACCCCCAACTCTTTTATTTTTTAAATTTTGAAATAGGTTCTCACTAAATTACTGAGAGTCTTGATAAGTTGTTGAGGCTGATCTTGAACTTGTCCCATCTCAGCCTCTCAAGTGTTGGTATCACAGGCACATACCATCATGCCCGGTGCAGTCCCTTCATTCTTGATGTTACAAGTTTCCTTCTGACATAATTTTTTTTCTTCCTCAAAAACTTCCTTTAGCAACAAGTTATCTTGGTTTTTCTTCATCTAAAAATGTTTTTTCTCTTTCATTGCCGAAAGATTTTTCCTGAGATATAGAATTCTGTGTTGATAGGACTTTCAGTACTTTAAGGTACTGTGCCACTTCCCTTACTTCTTCAAAAAAAAAATGTAACATACTCTTTTTTCCTCTTCTAAAGTTTTAGGTATAGTATCTTTAATAACCTACATTTTCTTTCTTTATTATTATTATTATTTGTGGTACTGGGGGTGGGACCCAGAAGCTTTCTAGTTCCGGGCTATACTCCCAGACCTATTTTTATATTTTATTTGGAAACAGGGTCTCACTAAGTTGCTGAGAACCACACTCAGTAGCTGAGGCTGGCTTCGAACCTGTGCGATCCTCCTGTCTCAGCCTCCCAATTGTGGGGATTACAAGCATGTGCCACAACACCCAGCTAAAAACCTATGTTTTATAAAGAGGTTTTCAGATACTTAAATTCCAAATCCCTTAATGTCATAAGGAATGCCATGATTAAGTAATGAATCAAGAAATAGTTGTCACAAAATCACATATAAGATCATATGGCAAGACAGGCATGACATAGAGATTTGCTCAGATACCTGCAAAAGACACACATGTAGCTCTGACCTTTGCTCACTCTGATTCTGCGGCTTGTCTGCATAGCAGTTTGATAACATGTCTTGATATAATACCATAATGTGGGTTTTGTTTAGCTTACATGTCAAGTTTTAGGTTTGTATGTACATGTGTGTACATGCATGTATACACACCCCAGATCACAAAATAGACTGATTTTTTTTTCTTTTTTAGAATAAGTAAAGCAAGCCGGGCATGGTGGCGCATGCTTGTAATCCCAGCATTCGGGAGGCTGAGACCAGAGGATCGCGGTTCGCAGACAGCCTCAGCTACTTAGTGAGCCCTCTGCAACTCAGTGAGACCCGGTTTCAAAATAAAGAATAAAAACTAGGGCAGGGGGTGTAGCTCAGAGGTCGAATGCCCCTGTGTTCCATCCCCAGACCCGCAAAAAAAAAAAAAAAAAAAAAAAAAAAAAGTAAAGCAAGAAAACTATGTACTAGAAAGGAAATAAAGGAAGTGCTGCTATTTATTGGGAATTCTCTTATTAGTTTGATGGAGCTATGGCTGATTTTCCTTCTTTCACTTTTCTCCCTTTCCCAAGTTTCCTAAAATACAGGATGAATTTCAGCTTACTGGCTATACCTCAGAAGCAGCTCTTGCTTTCCCAAGTTGCTTATCTCTAAGATAGGATAACAAGATGAGCGCAGGCTGCAGCGGCCACCATAATTCTGCCAGTATTTATTTTGGTCTCTGGAAGTCGGGCCCTTCACATTCTTTGTACATAGTTGTATTTAATTAGGACTTGAGCTAGCCATAAAACGTGCATTAATTGTCTGTTATTTCATAAATGATGGCCAAAATAACAGCCCTTGATAGGAACAGTTTGGGGTAAGCACCATTTGGTCTGTTCCTCTTCCAAGGCTCCCTGCCCCAAGCAAGAGACTTCTATTTGTTATCTCCTTTTATCCTGCAGAATTACTAATCCTGCACTACCATATTAAGTCCCAATTAAGCAGAGATTTGTCATTCCTGCTCGAGAACATTGAGCTGGGCTGTGGCTGCATATTTCACAGACTTCTGACAGAAATTATTTTAATTAGACTGCTGCTAGCGGCATTTAAAATAGTCTGTATGGCCAGAGAGAGGAAGAATGGCTCCTCAGTCAGATAATTTACTTATTTTTCTTTTTCACTCGCCATAAATCTTAGGATTGCGGTTATTAAGCCTTGGGAGGGGGGAAGGGGATAGTCAGGGAAAGAAATTGGCTAAACTTTATCTTACTTTAAATACCAGAAAAGAAAAATCTCCCACAGCTCTACTGGAAAGAAGAAGGAAAAAAAAAAAAAAAACTTCTAAAAGAAAATTGTGTTCAAGCAAACTCCGATGGGCTATTTTATTTTTGCATTCTGAACGTGCTTTTTATATACTATTAAGATGGGCCCTATCCTCTTTGTTTTTGTTATGTCCTCAAGTTGAAGTCATTACTTGGTCATTATTAGCTTAATCTGACACTGAGAAGTCAACTAAACAAGTAAATAAACTAAACTCCACAGTTAGTAAACCTTGATTAAAAACACAAGTTTTGCAATTTTGTAGGAATACATTTTGTTTCTTTAACCCATTTCTTAAGACAAGAAATTGGAAGAATACAAGCTTTTTTTCTCTTAAAAAAATGTAAGGGTCTTTTTTCACTTCCAGAAATGAACCATTTCAGAGCCTTTCTCTGGAATGTAGGCTTCTATCATGGCCTTCTCTTAAATTGTAACCCCACTTCCCTAAGTAAACCTTTTATATCACCCTAAAGTTTTTAAAGTAAGGATTTATACTCCTACCTCCCATAATTTCTGATCAAATTTAGACAGTTGGAATGTTATTAAGTATCATATTTACAAACATTCTGATTTATTTATTCAGATCAAATGTATTTGAGTATATATTCTAAAAACATGCTATATTTAACCACCAAAATGCATATTTTTGCTAGGTATAGTAGCATACAACCTATAATCCCTTAGTACTTTGGAGGCAGAGACAAAAGTATCACAAGTTGAAGGCCAGCCTCAACAAGTTAGGGATGCCCTCAGCAATTTAGAGAGACCTTTTTTCAAAATAAAAAATAAAATAGGTCTGGGGATATAGCTTAGAGGTAGACCACTCCTGGGTTCAATACCCAGTATCACACACACACACACACACACACACACACACACACACGCACAATTTCCTTTGAGTTCCTTACTCAAATATATGTTCCAGTCTTTATGAGGAAACCAGGAGCTCATCAATTTATTTTTCGATTGAAATTTTAATGCTTTGTGCCTTCTTTGAGAGATTTCCCCCATGAAAGCCAACGAACTTCTAAAATACAAGATGAATCTGAAGAGACTAGGTGCCACAAGTTCTTGAAGAAAAAATTAAATTACCTTTTTTATGTCTACCACTTAATCATTGAAAACATGAAAATAAGTTTCACCTGATTTAATGGGAAGTTGGGAGAAAAGAGTTGCTTTGGATGTAACCCTTGGGACACTCCCTGTGGACACCCAGCCATCCTCAGTAAATCACCAGTGGGTTTCTAATCTCCCTTCAGTCTGGCCTAACCACTGAACTATCTTCACTACTAACTTAAAAATACATTTTTAAAGAAGAGACATGAAGACACGGTTACATTTCTTAATATAAAGTTTTAGAAATGGGAGCCTGTGTAACTCTGTTGGAGAACTTGTGTTTGAAAAACATGAACTAGAACTACTACTGAACTGTGAGAACCCAAAGGTGAGCAAGGGGATGAGTGCAATGAGCTGGAGAAGAGGCCACACCTGCCGGCCCGCCATAGCTCCCTGTGCCATCTGTGCACTCCTTAGCCTTGAGAAGGTGGGCATGTGGCCAGAAAGAAATGGCCATGCAAGTAAGACCTAGGCTCTTCCTTAAAGCTGTTTACTCATTAGGAACTAAGAGTAATTGGTGCGGTAGAAAAGTCATAGTCTATGTCTGACTTTCTCACTTTTCCAGGTCAAATCTTGACACTTGAATTTCTCTCAATAGTTTTGAATGGATTCTGTTATTTCTAGTTATAGTGCATATCACAATTTTAGTGCTATAAACAGCAAATTTGTAAGTAGGCATGGTGGTGCACACTTGTAATCTCAGAACTCGGGAGGCTGAGACTGGGATTAAGTGAGCCTAGGCCTTAGCTTCAGTACCCTAGCTGACTCCAAGGCACTCACGTTCCTCAGCCTGAGACTAATGTTTGTCACCAGGTACCTTGCCAGTCACCCATAACAACTGCCTGTTTGGCTTCTGTAACTCCTGCTTAGCTTGCACCTGCAGAGCAACAAAGGCCTTTAGGAACTTTCCATCCTTAAAACAATCAAAAGGTAGACAATAGAAGGGACCACATGGGTTGTTGAGGTCCTGCACAATGCTGTTCCTGGTTTCTGTATTTTCTGCTTGACTTACACACCCACTGAAAAAGCTGTTGGAATTGTCCATATCTTAGAGAACCTAAACTCTTTACTCCTGAGCTTGTGACTTTAATGTATAAAAGGAGCCCTGAGAAATGGCTGGGGACTGCACTCAGGACTAAACACCCTGCAGTGTAGTCAAGCCGGCTAATAAAGACTTTCTATTCAGCTTTAAACTAAGTTTGAGTGGTCTTCTCTGGTGGTCGGCCTATAACAAGATAGGAGCATTGCAGCTTCAAGGACAGCCTCATTAACTTAGCTAGATTTTTAGCAACCTACTGAGACCTTGCTTCAAAACAAAACAATAGCCGGGTGTGGTGGCGCACACTTGTAATCCCTGAGCTTGGTAGGCGGAGACAGGAGGATCGCTCAGGTTCGAAGTCAGCTGTGCTGGCTTAAGAGACCTTGTTTCCAAATTAAAAAAAAGTATAAAAATAGGTCTGGGAGTGTAGCCCGGAGATAGGAGGGCTTCCGGGAACCCCAGTACCACAAATAAAAATAAAAATAAAAAATAAACAAAATGGCTGAGGTGTAGCTCAGAGGTAGAACCTCTCCCCTTCCAAACACACACACAAACCCAGCCAGCAGATTTGCACTGGCTAATGTGGCTATTCCAAATGAATACTGTAAGTTCATTTGTTATAAAACCCAAGCGATTGAAGGATATAAACTTAAAATCCCAAGATGAATTTCTGCCATGCTTTATAACCAGCCGCCCTCTTCTCCTTGCTGATATATGTACTATCTTGTATCTTCTAAAACAGATCAGTTTTATCTACATTGAAAATCTGAGGCAGGTCCCATTCCTTGATGATGTACCCTAATGCCTTAGGAAACAATAAAACAGCTGCCTTCTCTCCCACTCTTACTCAGTACTCACCTTCACCACCTCAAGCTTCCCAGAAACCTTGAGACTAAAGAACAAAACACGGATGCTAAAAAAAGCATTCTATCAGGAATACTAGCACCATGAAGTCAAGAACAAACCCTTAGATTTCTCTTGACATACTGTCAGCTTAATAGAATCCAAACTAGGGGGCTGAGCCTCTAATTCTGTGGATCTCAAAATAAGTCTTCACCAAAAATAACAGCAGTGGCATCAACTGGAAACTTGATAGAAATGCAAGTTTTGACCCTCTGGCCCTACCTAGTGAGTCAGAAACTCTGGAGCACAGCATGAAGGCACCCGCAGCCATCACCACAAAACTAGGGTGGTGGCTTAGCCTTCTGTACTAACTTGATTAATCAGATACTCATTGAGCACCTACCAAATACTGCTTAAGCATCTTCTATGTAGATGGCACAGTACTGTTTTCAAGTTACTAAACTGTAACAATAAAAAGCAGCTGTTACTGATACATTACTACAGACAGGTTCTGGTGACCCTGTTAGGTCTGAGCTGAAGCATTCCAATTTCCTGGGAAGCCATACCTGCTTGACCATGCCTAGATTGCTTGGGGGTTGGGGGTTGCCAAGTACCATGTGAATAAATGCATTGTTTATTATGTGCCAGTCTCGCCCTATGTGGAATAAAGAAATGGAGACATTTTATAATGAAAGGGGTTATTCACTGGCTAAAGGTCCAATAAGATTTGGGGAATGTCCGCTATCTGACTCTCCTTTCTGGTGAAAAGTCAAGAAAATGCATGTGGGAAGATTATAGTCTGAATTAATATGCAGACAGACTTCATCACCCTCCCCCTCCAAAATAAACCAGCCAGCCCAGTGTTTTCCCAGTGCCCCAGGGCCCCAGAGCCCAGCGCCTCCGCCCTTGGACGTCAGGACCCATTGGCCGGTTCTGACCCACTTCTCAGCGTTGGGAGGTTAGAGGCCGATTTTGCCTGATATGCTAGCTTTTGCAGGGTTCCCGCCCTCAACTTTTAAAACATCGTTTTGAAAGTCACTGTGGGACATGTGGCCAGTGCTGCGGCTGGAGAGAGAGGGACGTGGCAAAGAGGAAATAAGGGCAAATTCCTCCAAAAACGATCTGACAGGAAATGACAGAGTATCAGCCGTGTAGCACCCCACTTGGCCGCTTAACGGAGGGAAAAGTCCTTCCTAATCATGGAGCGGTGCCAGGGCGCAGTAGGTGAGGATGATGAAATAATAAAGCATTTCCCGTGTGTGTTTTTCATTAAGCCTGTTTTGTTTCTCTTCCAAGTGCTGGGGAAACAGAACAGAAGCCCCGCTTGAAGCACACCGCAGCGCAGCCTCCCCCGGGAGCAGCCTCCCTGCTAATGGGAGGGGCGCCCTGGGTGGACTGGCTTCTAACACCTTCCTAATGGAAATAATGATTTGTAAAGCCTTCTTTATACCCTTCGCTACATAATTAGTAGCCCAGAGAGCTAAACATTGTAAGACCACTGTTCTTGCTCCTAGCATTTTTGAAAATTTGGCAAAACATTAAATGTTCCGTTCAGAGAGCGAAACAGGTAGAGGTCTTTGAGTAGACCCAGCCCTGGCTGGCAGGGCTGGCCCTTGAATCACTCAACACTTATTACACTGAAATTAACTGGCTTGATGTCAATTAGTGAGAATTTGTTAGCAGACATATCCAGTGGACCTCCCGCTCACCCAATTTGGTAGATATCATGGAAAATATATAAATATCATCTGTCCAAGCTGACTTAGGTTTAGATACCACACGTGTCAGCCTTTTTTATGTGTGTGTGTGTGTGTGTGTGTGTGTGTGTGTGTGTGTGTGTGTGTTCAAGGCCAGGGCTGAACATCAATTTTTATCCATCTCCTGGAGAAGATAATTAAGAGGAACTCAGAAGGAGGCTGGCTGGAAAATTTTCTCCAGCCCTAAGAAATAACCAATCCAAAATGCCTGTTGTTAAATGGGTCATAAAAGCACTGGGAAATCAATATTTGACTTTCTTTTTCAGAAATGGTGGCTGCTCCACACAGTATCAGATCAATCTGCTATCGTCATTGTGCCCGAGACCCAAATAATTCCTGTGTTAACCGCAGACACTTTGGAGGTAGAAATCTCACTTTAAAAAAAAAATAAACAATTGCACCCCACACCCCAATATATGGTAGCTCATGTAAAATAAACCATGTGATAAATAAAATAAGGGCCCATTCTGTTAAATATGTAGAAGAAACATTGGGGTCACCTGAAAAGTAATTAAACCTGTAAATAAGCAGATTACTGGCTGAAAAGCAAGTTTGATAGATGAACCCCTTCAGCTAAAAGGGATTGCTTAATGGACTGAACAGCAATCTTGGACTCTCTCCACCTCGGAATCACAGGTCCAGAAAGAGGCAGGCTCCACTCCACCCTTCTCCCTCCTAAGCTAAATGAAGCTCAGGAAGCTGCTGTGAGGGAGCCCAGAGGTGGGACCTGAGGCCACGTGTGTGTACAGTGGCCACACTCCTAGTAAAAAGAGCCAAAGGTGCCCCGGGCAGTATTTTAAGGGTTCATCCTGACTTCCCACCCAGGAGGCCTAAAACACTTGTTCATCTTAAAAGGTTAAAGTTTTTTCTGACTTCTTGAGAAGAAGACATTAATTGCATTAGAAAATGAAGACCTGAAAATGAAGTTAAAGGTAGGATAAAATAAGCTAAGGTGATGAAAAATTACCTGTTGTAATTTTAATTGTACTCCTACTATTGAAAGAAAGAAAGAAAGAAGAGAACAGATTCTATTTTCCTTATTGTCAAGAATGACTAACTTTCTGAAGTTGAGCTATTTCAACTTCTGTTTTGAAGGTGGTTTTGATCCTGCAAATTTTTGACCCTGATTCTATAAAATTGATATATTTCAAGTTTAAATGTTTGGGGCATTTGGGATTTATCATCTTGGTCTTCTACTTTGTTTAATTTAGAAACTAGAATTAAATGAGCCATTGCCTGCAGTGCTATGTGACACTTTCAGAAATTGACAATGTCAAAACATAATGTCTTTTCTTTCATGCTGATGGGGGTTGTGTAACCTGCGCAATCAATGCCATTTATCATAAGGTGGAGGCGGCAGCCCTGACGCCAGAGTAGATTGTCCAGGCTGGGTGCTTCTCGTTCGTTCCTGTTGGGCATCCAGGCCTCTTTGCTTCCGTCTTTCCACCAGCATCTCCCTGGTGAATTCACTCATGGTTGGATTTGCTCTACAACACTTACTCTCGTCCCTAAGAATTGGTAACTGAATGGATCCCCTCAATAAAACCCATCTTTTAAATTCAGTTTTGTTAAAGCATTGCTGTCTCTCACACTGGGGAAGGAGGCATTCTCTCCTCTTCCCACTTCTGAAAGAGAGCAAGGGTACCGTCCTCATCCCTTCTGAACCCACAAAGAAGTATCCTGAAGGTCATGACCACTTGTGAGGCTTAGTTAGCTAACAGTGCAGTTTGCTTCTTAGTGATGACAACAGAAAATAGAAAGGGAGGGGAGAGACTCAAGGCACAAAGGCTGCTCTGCAGCCCTGCGTCCAACCCCATGCAGGGCAGAGGATAGTGACTCCCATGCTGACCTTAGTTTATCCTCCCCGAGTTAATCATCAGTGAGATTAGCATCTCCTAAAGTATCCCACTCTATCTTTTGATTGGAGCAACTCGTTTACCTTCCCCAATCCTTACCTTATGGTTTAACTTTGTTTTACATTTATTATTTTATTCCCCTGGGAATTATGGGAGGATGGCACGTTTTTAGAATCAAGTTAAGAACTATCAGTTTCTAGATTACTCAAAGAGTAGGATACAAAAGTCTGTTGTCTTAACTTCATTAACTATCCTCCCTCTGTAAAACACCCTTTTCCCTGGTGTTTGTCCTGATGTGACACTTAGCAGGGATAGTGTGTGAAGCTTCCCTTCAAACATGACCGAGAAGGACCGAGAACTGAACAGTCTCTAATTTTCTATGAATTCATTTAGGACAGTCAAAGTAGACCCTTTATAAAGAGAAAAGAAAGTCTGAATGTTTCTGGGTTTTTTTTTTTTTTGGCTATATTATTCAGTTGTTCCCAAATGTATGTAAAAAAAAAAGTTTCAAAGGCTAACTAAAATACATTAGAAATTTAGAAAAAGCCAGATTTATCTTACCTTAATTTTCTTATTTTTATCTCCTAACACTTATCAAATAATGAATACGTAGTACTGTGAGTATGTGAACAACCTAGCATTTTGGTATCTAAAAGTACCTGCTAGTCTCTTTAAGAGGTGGTCACCTATAAATCCCTGTGTGAAAGGGCACGCAGCTAGTCAGGGTTTAAGCTGGATCTTTAGTTCCTCTGGTTCAGGGCATGTATTTTAACTTCAGCCTGAGGTGTGGGAAAGAATCATGGTCCAGCACATAGACCAGGAGCCAGACTGCCTGGGCCTTAATCCCAGGCATCCCACTTACTAGCTGGTGTCTCCTTGGAAAATGATGTAGCCTTTCTATGCGTCAATTTTCTCATCTATTAAAGAGAGTTAACTATAATACAACCTCAATTGTCGTGCATGTTAAAAGAGTCAGATGTCACATACTTGGCTTGCTATTTGGGGCATAGGAAGTGTGTTTATGTGGGCTGCATTAGCTATTATCATTACTATCTTGGTCTTCTAGGCACCATTCTCTGCAGCAAAAGCCAGCTGTGGAGGGAGTTCAGGAGCTGTGCTCTCCAGCAATGATGCTCAAAATAGCTGACTTTGTTGCTGGTGCTCAAAGTGAGACTGCTGGGTGCTCTTTTCTCCCAGAACTTAATCCTCACAGTCCCTTTCGCTTAGTGGCTCCCAGTTCAGCTTCCTGAAAGCCCTCAGCCCTTCCCTCTCTGGCCAGGAGCCTACCACCTTCTTCTTTTTCTCAGTGTCTCCAGGCAGCTCCATATTCACAGGGAGGTAGATCAAGGAAACCTCTTCCTTCCACTCTGTTATCCTTTCCTATTCATTATCCCCGGCACAAAAGGACCATCCTTGCAAGGCAGGAGAGGGAGAAAGACTGTGAATAATTATATGTTTAATATTTTTATCTCTGTCACAGTAAATAACTTTCTAAAATACATGAATATGATCCTATGAATCTTTCTAATCTGAAGGCAATACCAAGACTCTAGTCATTGGCATCTATTGCAGTGACAAATTTATTTTTTTAAAATATACTATTTGCTGTCGAGCACACTGGCAGCATGATAGAATCATTACTTTATTATTATTTGTTGTTTTTAAATTACTATAGCAATCTACATTAAGAAACCTACCGAAGCCTATATTTCTCTTTTTACTGAACCATCAGAATGGATTGAAATTAATTTCAAATCATTTCTTAAAAAGAACATTCAGTGTTTCCTTGTTATTCACTACTTGGTTGACAAAGACAAATTCTATTTTGAAATATTATGTGACATTACCTGATACTGTTTTCCTATAAAGAAAAAAAAGTACACCTATTTTTCTGTTTAATGAACTAAGATAACTGAAGGCTATGGCACTCGATACATCTTGTAGCTTTTATGATAGTGTCCAATTTTGCAAGATTTATAATTTACGGCACAAATGGAAAAGGCAGGAGTGGGCATGAATGGAAATGACTAACCTGTTGGGTTGTACTGCTGAGTGTAGAGGCCTTGTGATAACTAGGACTAGGATGAGAGGTTCCATGCTCTTCTCCCAGTGGGCCCCAAGTTGGCAGCAAAGACAGGCTTCGTTACTGCTTTAAAGGACACTTCTACACCCCTGGCAGGCTGCCAGGCTGGCATTTGCCTTCTCTGTACTGATTTCTTTTTATCATCCAGCCTTCTCAAGGTGGTGGGCCAGATTCCTAGCTCCTGTCTTTTCCTGGGTCCATTCAGTTCTATGGCTGTTATGGCAAGCTGAAAATAAAAATGTATGTTCCCCTTCTACAGTTCCCTGGGAAATGGCTCTCAGGAAACTATATATTTCCCAGCCCCACTTACATCTGGGTGGAGCCATGCACTAGTTCTTACCAGTGGTTTATGAGTAGCAGGGTGTGTCCATTCTTGGCCAAGATGTTTAGTAAGTCTTCCGCATGCCTGTCTTTCCCCTTCTGCCCACCTAAGCAGAGGACCCTGAAGGAAGTCAACACTGCAAGTAGGAGTGTGGGTCTCCCAATTTCCACTTGGAGAAAAGCCATCTACTCACTATGACACCTATCTTTACTGATACATGATTAAAAAAATAAACATCTTTTGTCTTAAATAACTGAGATGGTATGGTTTGACAGAGAAGCAAGGCTTACTCTAGCCTAGATAATTAGCAGGTCACTATTCATTCTCATTTGGCTAAGCACTAATGCCCAGGGGCAAGTCAGGGGATTGTGACTAGTCTTCCTCCCACTAGGGAGATTTGTGTCACCCAGGGAGTTGGCTGCCTCCTTAAATGATACTGAGAAAGTGGTGAGAGGGGAGCCCACTCTGCCACCCATCAACACGACAAAGAGAACAGTGCTGGTCAGAATCTGAGTTCCTGGGTCTGAGTTCTGGTAACTTAATACTTACCTGTCCTTGAGCAGTTTTGACTTTCGGAACCATAGCTTTCTCTCAGGGATGTGAGTATATTGACATGTTTTAGACCTTAGGACCTGTCAGCCCCAGTTTGTGATCCATTACATCTTAGCCAATACCTTATTCTTCTTAAATCTTGCTTTTCCTCACTGAAAAACACAGATAAGAGCACCGTTCTCATGGGTGTTTTGGCTCATTTATTCATTTATTTACTCATTCGAAGATATTTACTAATCACCAGTTCTGTGCCAGATGTAATTATGAATATAGGGAATACAGCAGTGAACAAGACAAAGTTTCTGGCCTTATAAAATGTTTATTTTACTGGATGTTGCAGGCGGTGAACAATTAATAAACCTGTATTCAGCTAGCATGGTGAGATAAAGTGAACTGATGTCTTTAAATTGCTTATACAATGCCTGGTACATAGTAAACACCAAGAAGTAGGAGCCATTATGAATCTTAACTATGAACATGAACTATTTTGTAATGATATCTAATGGTATCCAATAAAGCTATTGTGAGGATTAGATTAAGTATATGTTCATGAGTTGTTGCTGTTGTTGTTATTTTTGTTGTTGTTATTATTTGTTTGCATGGTGATTGAAGCAAATATAAAGAAGATGATAAGTGCCTCCTTATCATGTCAATTAGGTTGGGACATTTATGGTTGGCATGAGCTACTTGCATCTTGAGAACAAAAAAACAGTACAGTTGTTCTCCACCCTATGCCAATCTGGGCCCTTTTGCTAAAAATCCTTGGAGGGATTGAGTCGGCCTTCAAGTAGAAATAACTTTTTAAATTGAATAAGAAAAACTAGGATCTTTCTAATAGCCCTGACATTCAGTCAGTGGCCACAAAGGAGGAAGATAAGTCCCTGGACCTTAAATAGAGAATCTAACTTGACTCACACCAGCACCCACCTGATGGGATGCATCTCTCAAACCCTGATGTAGGAAGAAATACGTGCAAGGCACATTCTCTTTTGGAAATTCTGACCATGTGATTTTCCTATAGGCAAGTAAGCAGAGCTCAATGTTAGCTAATACTCTGAGTTTAATAAGTAGGGTGACCATAAAATTTATATAGTCTAGGACATTGTGAGAGTGAAAAGAGACAGTATTCATAATTTTGCCAGAACAGCAGAAGCAAATTGGGACTATCCTAGTCTACATGGCAAAACAGGGGACATGTCCACCTTGGGCACATATGACCAGGAATATGGCTTTTATTGATTTTAATATTTATATTTGTTTTGGAGAAAGGTATCAAGTTTATAAAAATATCTCAGAAGGAACAATAGGCCAATATATTTTTGTTATGGTAACAGCAGTATGCCAAATACTTCAGATCCTTCCTTCTTCATGTGAAAAGACTTCTGCTAGGACCTTACTGGAAGAACAGAGTCATCTAAGACATGACCCCAGGCTGCAAGCAATGTGGAATTTATCAAAAAGGACAATCCATGTGAAGCTAAATTCGAGACAGAGTGCGCTGATGCTGGGGGAGAGGGACTCAGAGAAGACTGCGTGGAGGAGGTACACTCAGGTTGGCCTCTAGGTTTGAGTGAGCCAAGCGGGTGCAGGATGGAGAGGAAGGTTCAAGTGGCAGAAGAACATGAACAAAGGTTCCCAGACCAAAACACCTTGTTTTGAGAGAGGAGTGAATGGTCAGAATTTACTATTTCTCATCCCCGCAGAGCAGGGATTAGCATAGAATGTTGGCATGGATAGGCAGAGAATTCCCAATAAAGTCCTCTGGAAACTGAGTTGTAACAGGTGCAGAAACTTTATCAATGGGTCTCAAAGAGGGAATGGAAAGAGCTGGGAAGGGTTCATGTCCTGATGCCTTGGGCCATTCCACATGGTGGCTATGGAGCCCTCTTCCTCCAGGCTGCATGGCTAAGCATGGTCCTACCTCTTATCAGGAGCAGCAAGATGTTTTAGTTAGGTGCTCCTGGACACAGACTCAAAGATGGTGATTTGTGATAGGAAATGGGTTGAGGTATGTCCTGGAGTCAACAGCTGTGAAAGAGCAAGGGCAGTAGGGCTGAGCAGAGGGAGGAGTTGGGCTGTGATGCAGTCATTGTAAAGGTCTGGGGCATCCCAGGCGGAGCTCTGGATTGGCGTGGCCCCTTAGAGTCATCCCATTCTGAGTAAAGAGGGCGAAGCTTTTGGACCCCCTTCCCCTTCCTTATACTCATCATTGTATGCAGGGTCCCCTGGGAAGGACACCCAGAGGCTCTGCTCAGTGGAGGACAATGCCCAGAGAGATACTCAGCTGAGAGCTGGCAGCCTCCCATGCTCCCAGAACCTGGGGGAGTGACAACTGTAATCCTAAATGGTGATCTGGGTCAGCTCCTGTGGCATACGATAATACCAGTCATCACCAAATTTGACATGGTATGTTGAAATCACCTCGAGGGCTTGTTAAAATGCACACTTCTGAGTTCCATCCTTAAAGTTTTGATCCATTAAGTCTGGGAAGCAGCCCCAAAATTTGTATTTTTAACAATTAACCAGACAAGTGTCTCTCTAACTCTCCTCACTGTAAGGTTTGCCTCTGAGATTCTGACTCACCAAGTCTTGGTTAATACCTAGGAAGCTTTATTTTCAATAAGCGTCCTAGGGACTCCAGTGTAGGCAGTCCATGGACCATTCTTTCAGAAACACCGCATTCAATTATGGCTATAGTCTTTATTTCCCTTTGACATGGATCCGAGTTAAGCCCAAAGCATATAATGTAGTAAAGGTGTGAATTTACATTACTTTATTATGTGTAGTTGACATATATAATTAAAAGCTCAGAAAAAGTTCATTAGTAAAAAGGCAAAATTCCTTTATAAAAAGAAAATTTGTGGTGATTTTTCTTATTTTTACTCATTTCTTTCAAGATGAGATTTAATTTTCCATGACAATAATTTTATCAAATGACACAGTAACAAACACATAATTTTCCTTTGAAAAAATTCAATATAATGTCCACCTCCAGGGTCTTTTCTTTGCAGTGGAATGATTTGTATAATTTCACACCTTAGCAGCATTCTTTGAATTCTTATTGATAATTGTGCATGATTGGTTATGAGGACAAACTTGCGTCAATAGGAGCATTGAGCGCTACAAATTATAAACACAAATAAAACGAAGCAATTGTCTATTTCTGCTAGATTGTCTGGCAAATGCACCGTATATATTTTGACCTTGACAATAAAACTAGGTTTTAATCAATTATTCAGTAATTTTGAGACAGACTTGAATGTGGCCTTCGTTAGTTTATTAATCTTGAAATCATGATATTTCAATTAAGTAAAAATATTTTATACACCACTGCATCTTTTTCTCGAATTTCAGTGTATAAGATTGCTACAGTGGAAGGTTATTAATACCAATTTGTTAATTCACAAACTTGTTCATTTCCCCCTGACAGCCAATAACCTCTTGCTTTATAACAAAGGCTTAATGAACAGATTCAGTAGGACTGTGGTATTCCAAGATGAAAGGTTTACAAAATACATCACAAGACACTTACTAGTTGGCAATATGTATTATCATTAGTAATTAAAACTACATTATCCTTGTCAAACTGAATGAAAAAATGAGCCTCGTGGTGTGCTATTCCTGTATTTTATCATGTTTGTTTCTCATCTGCCGATCACAGGGTGTTCCATGGGGTTTCCCTTTGCAGGTTCTGCATAGCCTCGTAGCAATATTAGGCATGAAAGAAGATGATGTATTCATCCCTTGTCTCTGCACCAGGGACTCACCGTGCAAAATCCTATAATCTGAAGTGGGTCTCCCCACTGTCGTTAGTGAGTAAGCAAAGTTCTGCTTTCCTTATCACTTTGGAAAAGTGTTCTAATTTCTTTTACTTTTGTCTTCAATTTCTGATACACACAGATCTCTCAGGTTCATGAAAAATTTCCCTTGAAATGATGAAATGGAGACCAAGAATATGGCAATTATTCTTTCTTCCCCAAAGCATGCTGCCTGTTTATTCAGCTGACACTGCAATACATGCGTACCTACGGTGTGCCAAATGCTGGGGATGCAACACGGGGAGAAGACAAAATCCACTAAATAGTTCCTGCCCTCCAAGAACTCACATTCTGATTAGAAGACCAATGCATAAACAAATTAATTAAAATGGAATGTGGCAAACACGTCGACATGCACATGTGACCCCTACACAAGACACACATGTGATGCACATGGCACTGCTGAAGGAGCACACGGGATGGCCATCCGCGTGGTTCCAAGATGCAATGGCCGTAGAGCTGGAAGTTGAAGCACAAGCAGACAACAAACAGCTGAGAGTACTCTGCAGAGGAGGGAACCTGAAAGAACATGACCTGTGGGTTGGGGGAGGTAGGTTGAGTGGCCAAGTGTAAAGGGAACAGAGAAGAGCTTGTCTTGAAGGAGGAAAACTCTGTGCTACAGACTGCATTGTATCTTCCGCACGCACACCAAATTCATCTGCCGGAGCCCTAAGCCTCCATGCCACTTGACTGGAAATTACGTCAGATGTAATATAGAGAATTTAGTAAAAGCTCACGCTGAAAGAAAAAACACCTATACCTATTATATTTTAGATTATATGTGTTCCCCCCAAACCATGTGCTTGGTGGCCAGCCTGTGGTGCTACTGGAAGGTGGTGGAACACTTAGGAGGTAGGGTCTAGTAGAAGAGAGTTATGCCACTGGGACCTGTGTTACAGGAATATTGACACCCTCTTTCCTCTCTCTTTGCTTCCTGACTTTATGAGTTGAGTAGATCCTCTGCCAGTGTGTGTGTGTGTGTGTGTGTGTGTGTGTGTGTGTGTGTGTATTACTGGGGATGGAACCCAGAGGCATTCTACCTTAGCATTCCACCCCCAGCCTGATTTTATTTCTTATTTGGAAATGAGGTCTCACTAGGTTGATGAGAGTCTCATTACTTGCTGAAACTATCTTTGAAACTGGGCTCCTCTTGTCTCAGCCTCCCAAGAACTGAAATTATAAGTGTGCACTACCATGCCTGGATCTGCCATATATTTTTGTCATGATGTATAGATTGTGTTGCCACAGACCCAAAACAACACAGTCAGTTGACCATGGACTGAGTTTCAAAACTGTGGATCAAAATAAGCCTTTCCCCCTTTTAATTTGTTTGTATCAGATATTTTATCAAAGCAGTGGAAAGCTAACACACTACCCAGACTAAATGATATTCATCACAGGCAAAAGCCTACATTAGAATGCTGTTCAATGAGAAAAAATTGAGAAATAGTTTGTATAGCACAGATTTGTTCAATTTGTATGTTTTGCTCAAAATTATAATTTCAAGAATTCATCTAGAAATAGGCATGGTTTCTCAGAAAGCCTGTTGTCCTGCTACAATATCCTTTCCATAGCTCTGCCTGCTGGCATTTTGCTGGTTATTTAAGCAATGTTGCTCTGGCTGGAAACCCAGAGCTTTTGTCAGAATTCTTCACCCTCCATGTACTCCGAAGCAGATGGTCTACCTCTCTGTGTGGCAGCTTCTTTATGTCTCAAAACAAATTCAAGCCTGCTGCCCTATCTCATGGGTTCTCCATGAGAAACAAGTAACAAAAGCTATAACCAAGCACTCTTCTCCCAATCAAGTGTTAAGTAGTTGGATTATATATACATTATTTGTACAGTGTTTTAAGTCAGCCTGGGAAATGGGTACTCACATTCTCATTTAAGCGGATTAAAAATGAATGCCAACAGAATAGAAAATCATTCTGATTTTCTTCACTTCTCTTCAGAAAGAGAATGGATGGCTCACAAGTACAATACATATGAGTTCATCCGAATGGTTTAGACACTTACCTTCACAGAAAGATGTTACTGTGCGCCGCAGATAACCTTAAAATCCTGTTTGTTAAGATAAATACCTGGAAACAGAGTTGTAGTAAAATTTAAAGCCCCATTCTTTTGACTTAAAATTTTGTATACTTCTTGAATGATTAAGAAAGAATTTGCTGACAATAGCAAGAATCACTGATTTGTAGAGCTTGATGGCACAGTCATGCTCTTGCTACAAAATGCTGGCCAGCACCCTAGGGCTCTCTCAGTCACACTGACAAAGTTGTCTACCTCCAGAGCACCGCTCTGGTTGGAAACACTGATGGTGACAACCATCTGGGCTCTTCGGAAAGGCCAGGTTGCCTGTGATGCCTGCCTTAGCTCTTTTAAAACCCTCCAGCACCCCTGCAGCCATTTCCCAGTGTTTTCCTACCAACCCAGGGCAATGTGCAATGTATCCTTCATAGAACAGAGAGAAGCATTGAGTAACTCCTACTGTCAGGATACATAGGCAGAGATATGATTCAGTGCTTCTGTCTCTGCTGAACTAATGAAGGCCTAAAAGTTCAGGAGAAAAAGCTGGGGCTTCCTTCTCAAAAGACCAGATTGCAAATCTCAACCCAGTCACCAACTCCATTAATTTGCTGTGTGATCATGAGCAAATTACTCATCTTTCTGACTCTCAGTTTCTTCCCTAATAAGATAAGTACTTAGAAACAGGGTTGTATTAAATAAAGTACCAACCCGAATTAAGGGCCTTAATAAATATTTGTCTTCTCCTCACTTATAAAACCATTAGATCTATTCATGGTTAGAGACAGTTGCTAAGTTAGTTCTTTCCAGGAAACAAGTGGCACTAACCACAATAAAACATTCTCCCTTATTGACTGGGCAGAGATGAACTAACAAAGACAATACGAGCATATTTTGGAGATGTGCCTTGCCAAGTCCACTTTGATGTGTTTGTTATACAAGAGCAAAGCCAGATGGAAATGATGAAATGGCTCAGCTGGGTGCAAAAATATGAGAGAGAGGTATTTTTTCACTAGTTTTTACCCACGCAAATATTCAGCACCCTCCCCAAGTTGCAGAAGAAGAGAACTTCTTCTCAAAGCCTACTGATCACATAGCCCCTATCCAGCCCTCCAGAGTCCTTGAACAAAATCCAACTTTGAGTTTAAAGCAGAAATGAGTGTGAGCATCTGTTTTGGAGGCCTCAGATAATACTCTCACTTACCCAACCTTGATCAGAGAGGACGCCAGAAACATATGGAAAGGCCTGGCCCCTCTCGCCTTCCCACTGTAGTGTTAGGGGTATTTTAGGAGGGCCTGAAAGAGAGATCAGTGTGACTAAGTTCAGTTTCGTACACATTTATCAAACTGTCCCAAAGGCTAGACGTTGTGCCGGGAGCAGCAGCAGCATTAGGAGCGTCACAGAGATCACAAGGCACTGAGTCTCCAAAGCCAGAACGGTTCCAGAGCACCAGCCACTGGCAAATCCAGAATCGCTCATTTGATCTGCATGTGGCATTTCTTTATATGTTGCACATGGGCCCAACAACAATTCAGCCATGACTATTTTTTGTTCCTTATGTATGAGCTCACAGAGTTCTAGGCATTGGAAAGAATATAATTACTATAGTTTCATATTCAGTACTGCATCAGATGAGAGAACTAAGCTTTCTAATTTAAATACAGCCCAAATTATATTATAAACCATACTCCAGAAAATGATGCATACATAAATTTATAATTCCTGAATTTCAGGACTGATCTGAATAGAATGATTTATGAAAAACACTTAATTCAGTGTCTGAACCATCATAGACCCCACGATTCATACTAGGTATTGCCAAGGTCCATAATATCCAGGGAATGGCCACTCCAAAAAGACCAGCAAAGTTGTGAATATAATTAGGCAATAATCAATAACATTATGGAATCATTGAGTTGGAAGAGATTCTGGAATTTTGTCTGATCTCATCTTGTAGCTAACCTGTGTCCCTCAGCCTTACTTGTAAACCAGTTTTTTTGCCCTGTCTAAGCATGTCCAAGATGAATCGCCTTCTGACTTTACTCAATATGAGTGCCTAAAATAGGAATTACACCTTGATTTGTTTTTTAACAAGCTGTATGTGCTATCCAAGGAGAAATGTTTTCCCTCTAACCTCATAGTCCAGCTTCAAACAAAAAATGTCCTGATGGAAAGACTGGCCAGATGCAGGTATACATCTCTGGGAGTTGTCCTAGTCTATTTTTAAATTAGGCAACGAATATACTTCTTTACACACACACACACACACACACACACACACACACACACACACACGATTTGTGACAAAACACCTTTCTTTCATGTAACTGATTTTCTTTTAATTCTAACATTAATGTATATCATTCCTGATGCATAATCTCAAATGGGTTTTAAACTCACAAATGCTAACTTTGAATAATGAAGAAAGAAATGACAGTTTATAGCTGGGTTCAGGATACATGGGGTTGAGGGGCAATGGAATATAACTGCTCACCTTTCACCTTGGCACAAGCAGGTAAAGTCCTAAGGGGAAGCGATTAGTAAGAGGTGACAACAAGTTAAACCCCAGAGGCTGTGTGTTCCTGATGCATTCACATTCCTGGGTTTGGAAGGCAATTTAAAAAAAAAAAAAACATCATCCAGACAGAAAAACTGCTATAGTTATATCATAGAACACTGAGTTGCAAACCTTTTAATGAAAGACATAATTCCTGAGGTGTCTACATTATACTATATTCTCATACAAAACATTTTAATATCTGATGTAAATTACTTTAGACTTTCTTAGCATGTATTACATTTTTTAATCATGGGTGTTCAGTTCTATTTTTCATTTACAGTCCAGGAAAGCAATATTCAAATACAACCAGATGCGCCCCACTACTCCAGTGTCTTCTTCATTGGACCCCCCCCCATTCTTCTCCTCCTCTCAGCTCTGCAACCCATCCATCCTCACCCCCAAGCCAACTACAGTTCTGGCATATTCTCGGTCAGAGGATGTAATCTGGTGATTGGTCAGAAAAGTGAATGAATACAGCTTTTCCTAGGACAGAATATTGAGAAAAGAGATAATCAGAGATGCCCCAGCTCACTCCGCACCAGGATTTTCTGCAAAAAAATGAGGATCTTGAACAGAGCTCCATCTTCTTTACAGCAGGGAATGGGCAAAAGAGCTGCTCACACCCATCTGCCTTCTAGCAGGGCACAGCTGAAAGAACTTTAAAATATTCACATAAATTGGGCTAAGCCAGGTCCAGAGTAGGTGCCCAGAGGGCTCGTGCTGCCTGCCCGATGCTACAGGGTTGCTGTGGTCATCTTTCTAAAACACCAATGAAACCAAATAGTTTTTGGCACATGCTAGATCTCTTTTATTTCTCCCTTGAAGGCTGAATTAATCATTCATATATGTCAGTATCACACTGTCCATATGCTGTGTGTGTGTGTGTGTGTGTGTGTGTGTGTGGTGCTGGGGATCAAATCCAGGGCCTCTCATGTGCTAAGCACATACTCTACCACTGAGCTGCACCCCAACTCCCATATGTTTATTTTTATAGAAAGTGCCACAACAGACCATGGCTGGTGCACAATGTCTTCCTTGATGATCCACAAGCACATCTGGGACCCAGACTCATACGTCCTAGAATTCCAGGGCATAGGCTGGCGCTGGTGTGCTCAGAGTTTGCTGAGTGAATGAATGATATATCCTATGGCGAAAGATGTCAGACGTATATGATGCCATTTAAATAATTTATATTTTCCTTTCACAGTCTGTGTGCGTGTATGTCACTATCACTATGATTTACATTATGATGTGAGACTATAATACACCCATAAATGTATTAAAAAACAAGAAACAGAAAAGCAGGAAACATTTTTTTAAAAAATTATGAAAGTATGCCGGGCGTGGTGGCGCACGCTTGTAATCCCCGCGCTTGGGAGGCAGAGACAGGAGGATCGCGCAGGTTCGAAGCCAGCCACGCGTGCTGGCTTAGGAGACCCTGTTTCCAAATAAAAATGTAAAAATAGGTCTGGGAGTATAGCCTGGAGGTAGAAGGGCTTCCAGGAACCCCAGTACCACCCCCCAAAAAAATTATGAAAGTATGAAATATTCTATAATGGTGGAAGAATTCCATATTCTTTAGTCTAGCAAATATGTAATGACAATAAAGCCTTGAATGTGTTTATCCATTTTTAATTCAAGAGATTGGCAGCATGAGCTGCATTTGAGGGTGTGTGTGTGTGTGTGTGTGTGTGTGTGTGTGTGTGTAGAAGAGTGAATAATTCCATACAACTTCTGCAGGATTCCCCTTTTTTCCCTGATTGGAAAAAATGCAGCTTTTACTTATTTATCTATAACCTTCAGAGGGCTCTATTTTTTCAGCTGGTTCTTGCTATCTAGGTTCAGGGTCTAAGTAGGGGATTGGTCCAAGGTTAGCGAAGCCCTGGCTGAGATGAGCGTTGGCATCTGTTTCTGTGACTATTGATTCTGGGGCTGTGCCAGGTCTCTGGGGATTGGAAAGATTCCCTATCTGAGGCTACTTGGCTACAAAAACCCTTCCTCCAGCCTTTGCCAACCAAAACACAGTGGGAGCAAATGTTGTGTGGCAACCGGGTATAAACACAACAGTTGGAATGCTTCAGAAAGAAGTCTGGATTTCCTGGTTAAGTGTATTCAATGTTAAAACAACAATAACAGCGTTAAAAACACGTTTGGGGATTGTTAGAACGCCTTACCCACTGATTCTCATTATTACTCTTAGAGGCTTATTGGATGCACTGGTGTCTCAGAAATATTTCCTCACAGCCCGTGTTAGAGGCTACGTCTACACAGACAAGCTAAGGTGAAGACAGTAATTAAAATAGCCTCTCAAATAAAGCAAATGCAATATTTATTAAACCGACAACTTATCTTTGATAGCGTGGAATGATGAAGGGAAAATAGACTTGGGTTCTACTTTTAATTGTACAGCCTTATAAGCTCTGAGAGTTTAGGTAAATCATGATTCCGAGCCTCGGTAGAAGGTGTTGTGCCTTCTAGAAATGGAGCTCAGTGTACTTTGCTGTCCTCTGAAATTGGCCCGGTGTCCTCAGCCCAGCAGGTTTATGCTGAAGTAGGGTACAAAGAACTCTCTTAATTTTTAAATCATGGCTTTTGATGTTAGTAGGAGGAGAGAAAGGCTCATGAATTTGTCACTGAGGAACGACCAAGTGGGAAAGGTCCCATTAGGAGCTGAACTGTGTCAGCCACCACGAAAATAAGAAATGTCAAAATCCTAGCCCCGGTTCTGAGGAATGCAACATTATTTGGAAAGAGTGTCTTGCAGACTTAAGTAAGTTCTTAGGGTGGACGCTATGACAGTTATGGCTGGTATCCTTATAAAAAGGGGCACATTGGACAGACAGACAGAGGGGAGATGTGTAGAGATGTAAGGAGAAGCCATGTGAGACAGGACCAGGGGGTGTAGCTGCCACAAGCCAGCCAGTGTCTGGAGCTAACAGAACTGGAGAAGGCAAAGAAGGAACCTTCCCTACAGAGAGTCCTGCTGATGCTTTGATCTGAGACAGCTGGCCTCTAGAACTGTGAGATAATAAATTAATATAAATTAATATTGTTCTAAGCCACTAGTTGTGGCATTTTGTTACAACAACCCTAGAAAATGAATACAGGCTCTTATTTCCAATCTTCTCAGCCTAAGCTCCACCTGACTTCTCTGCAAGAGGTACAGGGTATTTTGCTCGGGGTGTGTGCTATTTGGTGTTTGCCAGATGACAGTGGATAAGAGAGAAGAAGAAAAAGAACAAAATTAAGGGGTAACTTGTAGCAGGGTCTGGTTGAACATGCCTGGAATTCCAGTCCTTGGAAGGCTGAGATAGGAGGACTGCAGGTTTGAGGCCAACCTCAGCAATTTATTGAGAACCTCTGCAACTTAGTGAGACCCTATTTCCAAATAAAAAACAAAATATGGCTTGGACTGTAGCTCAGAGGTAGAATTACCCTGGGTTCAATCCCGAGTATCACAGAACAAAACAACAACAACAAACAAAAAATAAATAAATAAATAAATAAAAACATTAAAACCAGGGCAACTTTCTATGACCATGGAAAGGAGAAGGCTGGGAACAGGACTGATGGTTCACTGGTGTAATTCTTATTTAAAGGTTAGCTATCTCCGTACCACTTTGTATATAGCTTTGCCAAGTCCTTTGAGTGTCCTGTGTCCATGATGACAGACGCTGTCACTTGGCAACTCTGCCCCTTCCCTTCCAGGTCCTCCTCTAGATTCTTGGAGATAGGAAGACTAAGTGGGATGAGCTGCCACTGCACACTTGAGCTAAAACACCTCCTGACTTTCTGGCTCTTTTCCTACCAACCCTCCACTGATACAGGAGTAGGACAGAGAGGAAAAAGAAATCCCAGAAAATATAAGCAGGGAAGGATCAGTTGCATGCAAAGACGCAGCTGAGGTGAGACATTCTGACTTTCACCTCCAGGGGCGAGTGGCCACCTGTTGGTATTGCCCTCAGGTGGGCTGGCAAGGTTTAGATACAAGAGACTCTTGTGTTGGCCAGTCCAGCTGGCAGTGGGGTGGTAGAGACAGCACTCATAACTGTAGTAACATTTGACCTTTCTGTATACCTCATCTCAGTCCTTATACGACCTCAAAAAGTATGTATCACGGTTACAGCCATTTACAAGTGAGAAATCTGAAATGTAGAAAAGTTCAATAATTTGCTAAAACCCTGTGGTAGTAAGGAATAAAACCAGGATTCAAACCCAGATATATTTGCCTCCAGCACTGGCACTCTTAGCTACTAGTCCATTAGCTCTTTGGCCATGTGTAAATCAGAAGCCACTCAGGTCTGAGAATGTATCTAGTGTGTTATCACCAGAACAAACTTCCAAACAAGTAAAACCTTTGACCAAGTCAAAGTGACTCATGTATAGATAAAACTACACAATCATGGGCACTAATGAGTTATTTTCCATAGTGTCTAATACTTTTGTCCAAGGAAAATCAATTTATATCTACTTACTGTCCATTGCAACTTGAGCAAAGAATGCACTGTGGTCATAGTCTGGCATTTTTAGGATTTTTGCACTGAAAAGCAAAAACAAAAACCAGGAACTTATTCTCTACTGCCATACAATGATCTTGAGATATTAGATACTAGTCTTTCTAGTCTCTCTCTCACCTACCCTTATACTTATTGGATATAAGGGAGTACTTCACAGATGCAATTCAGATTTATGGGTTATGTGAATTCAATTATTCTCAAATAAGATTTGCCTTCATCATATATGAATCATTCCTAACTCTTTGTCTGCTGTCTTAGTCGGTCCTGTTTGGTAAACACTACCCAAGCATGCTCTCAAACACACTGCCTTTTAGAAATCAATGTAAATGTAATTCTACCAACATCAACTAAGATAACAAGATCTGAAAGGTCATAATGGTAGCAGACATGCTATGAATAATAGCTGTAAATGCAACTCAGTGATTGATTCAGTCCATGACAATGAGGGTCCTAGGGAGAACTATTCAATTTTCTCACATACCTGATGTGTTCTAAACACCTTTGTTTTAGGGGTGTTTCGGGCTCATTGTGTTACCACTGCATGTGTTATTGGAGCCTGCAGGAGAAAGGAAACTGCAGAACTGGATTTCATTGCTGTGTTCATTGTAGTCCATGACTCTATCACAGAAATACCCCAAACCATTCATTGGTTTCCTTTAAACACATCTCTATTGCTTTTGTAGGGCTGCCATAAGGAAGCACTACAATCTGAGTGAAACAAAAACTTTATTTCTCATGGCTCTAGAATCCACAATTTCAAAGTGAAGGTGTTGGTGGGATTGGTTCCTTCTGAGGCCTCTAAGAGAAAAATCTGTTCAGTGCCTCTTCTGTAGCTCCTGGTATACTCTGCCTTCACGTGGCTCGCTCCCTGTGTGTCTGTATCTTTGCAAAACTGTCTTCTTATAAAGAAGTTGTACTGGATTAGGGACCCATCCTATGTCAATACAACCTTATCTTAGCTAATTATATGGGAAATGACTGTTTTCAAATAAGGTTGCATCCTGAGATGCTGTAAGTTAGTACTTCAATGTATTATTTTTTGGGGGACACACAATTCATCCTATAACAACCTCCAAATAGGCAAACATAAGAATTTGTATCACTACAGCTGTTAAGTTATAAATCAGACAAAAATATTTGCCCAAGCTCTTATGTAGATTATGGAATCTTGGTTATAAGTAGATAATTAGACTTTATTTTTACCATTCAAGTTATAAAACAGTTAGTAAAAATGAGTACATATAGTATATATAAAGTCATATGCCATATAACAATGCTTCAGTCAACAACAGACTGCATATGTGACAGTAGTACCTTAAGAATACATCACTTAGTGATATCATAACCACATTAGACAGTGGAAGTACATTCTATGATATTGACACAATGGTAAAATTGCTTAATGATGCATCTCAGAACATATCTTGTCATTAAGCCACGTGTGACTTTATGAGGTAGAGAGAAAAATCAAATGAATATCAGTATACCTGTCACCCAGTTTAAGAAATAGGACATGGCCAATAAAACTAAAATACCCATATATCTTCACCTAATTCCATCCTCCTTCCTTCTTGATAAGCAAGACAGATTAGGTCCCTGCCCTCCTGGAATTTATGCTTCAAATGAGGGAGACAGACAAAAACCAATGACATCAACAAGAAATGAGAGAAAAAGAAAATGCCATGCAGTAGATTAATATACAGTGCCATGATAGAAAGTAACCGATGGTGACTTTGGATAAGAAGGTCATAGAGGACTTATTTGCAGTGGTGATATTTAAGCTGAGATATAAGTGAAAAGCTTGCCTCATAAAGATACAGAGGAGAAGCATCCTGGGCCAAGAGAGGAGAAAATGCCTAAGCCTTCAGGTAAGACAAGCATGGGCTTTAAGAATTTGAGAGAAGCTGGGCATGGTGGTGCACACTTGTAGTCCCAGCATTTGGGATGCTGAGACAGGGGGATCACAGTTAGAGGACAGCCCTCAGCTAATTAGTGAGGCCCTCTGCAACTCAATGAGACCCTGTTTCAAAATAAAGAGTAAAAAATAGGGCTGGGGATGTAGCTTGGAAGTAGAATGTACCTGGGTTCCGTCTCTAGTACTGCAAAGACAAAACAAAACAAAACAAAAAAAGAATTGAGAGAGAGGGTTTAGATTTTGTTCTACACTGGAGGGAAATCCTACTGGGAGGTGTTCAGCAGGAAGTACCCTGACTTGAGAACTCACTTCTGTGTGGAGATTGGAGACAGAGCAGAGGAGAAGCTGGAGAGGATGTGGACTGGATGGCTGAAAGTGGAGATGGGCAGAGCACAGATCTGAGATGTGCTCCAGAGGGAGTGTACGGGGCTTTTGGGGACACTGGATGGGGAGAATAAGAGAGAGAAGATGGTGCCAATATCCGTGATCTGAGCAACTGAATGAATTGTATATTGTAGTGAGATGGAAAATATTTGCAGAGGAGCAAATTTGGGGAGATTTGTGATGCATAAGTTCTCTTTTCCTAAAGAAAAAAATGTCTAACAGTCTTGTGAAAGTTTTAATAATAGTTTGTTAAACAAGTTATTTTACTTTGTTAAAAAAAAAGCGTGTTTATGGCAGCACAATGTACAAGAGCCTAATTATGGAACCAAACTAAGTGTCCATCAGCAGATGAGTAGATAATGGAAATGTGGTCTATATACATGCGATGGAATTTTACTGAGCCATAAAGAAGAGCAGAATTATGCCATGTGCAGGGGAATGGATGGAACTAGAGATATAACAAGTGAGATCAGTCAGTCTTAGGAAGTCAAGGATTGTACATTTTCTCTTATGTGTGGAATCTAGAACAAAATAGGAAGCAGAAGAGACTTCAGTCAAATGAGGCGAGAAGACAGGAGAATAGTGGGCAGGAGTTGGGGGAGGGCTGTGGGAAAAATAAAGACTGAAGAAGGGAAGCATTCAAATAAGGTTATAACTGTACAAGGTTTCACTACCAATCTCACTAATGGATATGAGAGGGGAAAAAGGAAGATGGTGATATATGAAGGGAAATATACCAACTAACGTATGTGTGTATGTTTGTAACACTTTGAATCTCACTACATTGCACCAAGTACATATAGAAAAAAAAAAAAAACAACGAGCTCTATTCCTCACGCAATATACTCAGCTCTGCATTAGTCAAGACACCTTCTCTAATTGGTAAATTTCCTCAGCCTCAGCCTCCTGAGTACTGGAATTAGAAGTGCTCCACGAGATCCAGCAGAAAATGACTTTTATGGAAGGAACAGTGGACAGTAGGGTTTAAGTAGAGAATGGGTTTCCCTGTCTGAAAGGTCTTTGGACATAGGAAGGTGGGTAAAATGAAACTCAAATTGCCATTTTTACTGTCATTTTTACTGCTCAGATAAAGGTTTGTAGAAGCGAATAAAATCACATTAAAGAATGAAACAAGATTTTAAGAAATCATCTGTGGATCTCATTTATCCTTTCTTTTCCCTACTCCCCCAACTGTGCATGAACTTGGATTAGAGATGAGATTTAGAAAATGTTTCCATCATAATATGTGCACAGTTCAGTGGATTTTATTTTGAAAATAAACTAAGAAATATAGAAAATAATAAAGTCAAATGCCTTTAAAAGTTTTTTCCCATAACTGAAAAATTTAAACCAAAATTATATTGCCCTAATTAACTTTACTTTGAAAGACAAATCTCTAGATTTCTCTTGTCTTATTTATAATAAATTTAGATGACTTAGTAGCATTTAAGCAGAAATGTGATCTACTTAATGTTAACATTTTCTTAATATTTTCTCACTGAAATATCTATTTTTATACTACCTAGGTAAGAGTATGAAAGTGAATATTAAAATCACATAACCATATTTTGGTGCTGATACTGCGTTTTTACATTTTATGGTCTATCTTGAGCTATTTGATTGAACGGAAGTCTGCTGCTTAATCAAGAGCCATGTGTTATTCTATATAAGTGTATGGTATTATAAAAATGAATGTAAAATTAATTTCAGGATATATATGTTTAATTACACAGCCTCATGTTACATAGCTGAATCAAATTGTCCATTGCCTTTTAATAGCTTTATAAAGTTTGGAATTAATTTAAGCAATGAAGCCCGAGATATTTAAAGAAGCTTTTCTCAAATGAAAACTCAGTTCTTGAAGGTGGGTCTTTTGGGGTTCTGCAACTTTGCCCCTCAGGTGGGGAAGTCAAGGGATATTGCATTCATTGAATATTTGCTATCTATTGCCAAGCAATAGATAGATGGTTTACATATAATCACCTCAGCTTAAATCCTAACAGAAATCTATGAGATGAGTACAATTATTCTCATTTTATAAATGAATAAATAAATCAAGAATAAGTTGAGACAATACTGTTTAGATGTGGTGTAGCCAAGATTTGTATCTTTATCTGTTTGACTCCAAATGAAAATTATTATTATATTAGTTTTTTGTGTGGTACTGGGAATTTAACCCATGGACATTCTACCTCTGAGCTCCATCCCCAGCCTGATTTTTTTTATAATCAGGGTCTCACTAAGTTGTGGATTGCCTCACTAAGTAGCTGATGCTGGCTGCGAACCTGAGATCCTCCTGTCTCAGCCTCCCAAGTACTGGAGTCACGAGCAGGGAAGAGTGAATATATACTGTTAGGTTAGCAGTAATAAGATTCAAGGTAATTCCAATTTTTTTATTTTGCCATTCTATATTTTCTGAATTTCTGCTAACATGTAAATATATAAATTTATTTAGATGTTGTACAGGACCTAAAATGATTTTGAGAAGTTTTTAAGGAAGATAATACTTAAAGGCAAGGACTGCTTTAAGCTATATTTATATAAAATCTTTTGACAAAGGAAGTTGGAGCCTGGAGATCTGAAAGCTGCAGTGATGAGGCTGTTGCCGACCATCCAATGATCCTGGATTAATAGGGTGGCTCCCACAAAGATCTCAAAGGTCAAGTTTGTCCAAAAGATAAGTGACTCAGGGGTACTTCAAGCTGGAAAAGTTCTAGTGATCAGACCTCAAACTGCTTATTAATTAGTAGGTCACATAAACAATAACGATCCCTACTTCCTCACCAGTGCCTCTTAAAAATTGCTCTAAAAATGCAGGAGAATCATCTGGAGTCAATTACTAATATATCCATTTAAGAATAGTCTTAAAGATTATTTAGTAAATAGTCCTTTACCTTGTATATCTCTGTAACTGTCTGGATCAAGATTCAGTCGATTACTAAATGTAATCAGCTGAATGTTCTCCCCTTAAATGTATCAATATCTTTAATATTTCTGAAGCTAACTTTAATTGCTTATATGAAAGTATGGGGATAGAAAGATAAGTCAGTTAGGAGGACATGGGAGGTGTTGTCATGTGTCGCCCATACTCTCCCTTCTGGAGCAAGGTACCATTCTCCCCACTACCAGCATTGTTGTCTATTGGCAACTCACAGCTAAGACCCTTCTGAGGATTTTCCTTGCTTTGGCTAAGGCTACATGGCTGCTTCAGAGGAATCTCACATCTAATACTGAGGCTCCAAATCCAGCCTTCTTGTCTTAATTTGGGAGCAGCTCTGAAAAGCCATCCCAGCTCCAGATCTCCCCCATAGGATCTCAAGAGACTTCTGACACAATGCCACCATAGTCCAACATTCTCTTCTGCTCAGTACTTCTCTCCTTTCTCCCTTACAGATGTTGCTTATTGCTGCAATCACCCATGACCCCTCATCATGTCAATTACTGTCTCAGAGTCTCTTTCTTGAGAAACCTAAGACCTGCCTACATTTCCTATGCTTCCATTCTACCACTCTCCCACTGGTAAGCTATAGAAGCATCTAAGGGTGGACAGCATGATAATCCAACCAGGCAGGTCAGGTGTGAGCCAAGTCTGCTCAGAAGGACCCTATAAACCTGATCACTGAGCCCTAGAGTCGAGAATGGTGCTGCTTACTAGCCTTGCACTGCCAATGGTCTTCATAGGGTGTGAATAAAGTGAGCATTGCCCTCAACCCAAGCTCAAAGATGCTGTGAGTAATCTCCTGTACTTCAGAGGCCATAGAGCTCATTGGCAGGTCAGAGCCAGAAGTTTCCCCTGGTGCCAGCAGAACTGCAATAGCAGTGGTGAAACAGAAGTCCTTGGTTTAGTATGAAGCAATGACACCACTTCATGGGTGGCCCTCTGCATTCCAATGATTTTCTTTTGGGCTAGACTCCACCATTAATCACATACAAGGAATAGTAGAATTACAATAGACCCTATCAGCTTTGGATTTCTGTGTGTGGGTAACTCAGCATCCTATCTCATATTTGCAGACAATATCCAGAAGCCCACAGAAGCCCACAAAATTAGAAGAAAGAGAGCCTCAGAGGACGATGCATGTTGTCTCTTTCTAACTCTGTTTATGAAAAACAGTGGGATAGATTGTAGCGGGATAATTGTGGCCAATAAAGACACTGGGATTTTATCACCCATGTGGGGGGAGAGGGTTTCTTTAACATCAGAGCAAGTTATTTTCCCCTGTACTATGATGATTGTTACACATTTTGAAGACACCCCCCCCCCCAGTACTTCCTGTAGATAGGATCAGCTAACTGCAATCCACACTAACAGGAATGACTGATTGACTTAAATGGAAAAAGTCTCCAGGAGAAACTATGTATCATTGTGAATGGTGTTCTTTTCCTGCTAAACTTGTTTCTCTACTTCTCAGATAGTTTCCTCTCATAAGCATTCAAAAATAGTTACAATATGAAACAGTGTCATTCAACCAGTAAATTTATTTCTTTTAATGGGGTGACCTTTGTGGAGGACCCCTCTGGATAGGTAGTATCTAGTATTCCTTAATATCAAACCATTAAGTGGTTTTGGCCATCTGAATAGTTATCTTTATTAATAATATTTTTGTCAAAACTGAAACAAAACCATAAAGCTTTCCACTTGCCTTGACCACTAGGAATCTCAGAGCCAAATTTAATATTTAATTACGTGATAATTTTTAGCTCACATTTTATAATAAGATTCTTCCTCTCACATGCCATCTTTAGCCTATCTTCCCAACATATACTAGCTATATAAGGGGGAAAAGTGTGTGTGTGTGTGTGTGTGTGTGTGTGTGTGTGTGTGTGTGTGTGTGTATGGGAGGTTACTGGGGATTGAACTCAGTGGGGTTCTACCTCTGAGATACATCCCTAACTCTTTCTATTTTTTTTTTTTATTAGCAACAAGGTCTTTGCTAAGTTGCTGAGGCTGCTCTTGAACCTACAATCAATCCTCCTGTCTCAGCCTCCCAAGTATTGGGCTTACAGGTATGCACCACCACACATGGTTTAAGAAACATTTTTAAGAGTTTATTTTGGGCAAAATCCAAGAAAAAGTCTGGAAACCATCTACTTTATCTCATTTATCCATTATTTTAAGGCTACTGTAGGGGAGGCATATAAATCATAAACAATTAATAAGTGGACAAGAAGAAGAAGAAAGATGTTCAAGTCTGAAGTTGCTTCAAAGATTAAGAGTTTGCTGATGAGTGGCTGAATGTGGATTACGTATCTACCATAGAAAGAAAGTCTCTTCAATATGGAATCTATTTTCCAATACTGAATAGATCTGCTCCTCAAACAGTTCCATCAGATAAATCGTGTTCTAAATCTTCTTTGAACTGCTGAGCTAAATTAAATTTAGATATAAAAGGTTTCATTTTCTGTAACCTACATTCAAGGCTTCTGTTGAGTCTTCGGCATAATTTGCTACAATATATGCTTTTGGTATAAATCCACCTTCTTGACCTGCCTATGGTTTTAGTGATGAAAGTTCATATTAAATAATATGACAAAACTGGAAGCTCTCAGGCTACTTGTCAGTGTTTCCCATGTCTTTAGTACATTCAGATATGATGAACTGAGCCCTTATATAAACTGACATTAATTGATTAGCTTTCCTATATCAATACCTCTATCAATTTTAAAGTATACTTTTATATTCTTTCGTTGGAATCTGAGTTAATGGAATGTATGTGTCAAGATAGCAAAGGGCACTGATGTGGTAAAAATATAACCCTAGAGTCCCAGTGACAGCATAGTAGAGGCCTCTTCTTCTTCATGCTAGTCCCAGTGTGCCATGGATAATCTTCAGGGTAACCACCTCCATGCTATGTTACAGAGCTCCAGGCTCTTTGTGTCTTCTAGCTCCACTATCTCAACATAGAACCTTCTTTGCATCATGGCAGGAGAAAAGAGGGCCAGAGTCGCACACTGAGTCTGAAATGCCTCAATCCAGAAGGGACATCTGCTTTTGGCCTCCTGTCCAAACCTGATCCTTTGGGAGCATGTGGATAGGCAGTGAGTAGCAGATGCCTCTGTCTCAGGGAATGTTTGACATTCTGAAGAAGCATGGAAATGTTTGATTTGGTGAAAACGAAAAATCTATCAATGTCACTGTTTTTTGATAATGCTTTGTTTAGTAGTATCCTATCTGAATGTAAAAGTAACATCTGCATTTACATTTATACATCCGAAAGCAAAGCATAGCTTTGTTTCATAAAATAAGTCTTCCTACCTATAAGTTATTCTTGTGGTGTTGATAGGAAGTTCATTTTGGGCAAAGGCATTATTTTATTGTTTAGTGATAAAGGCCAATGATATACCCTGTGTGGGCAGGAAAAAAGGCTTCACTTGAATAAGACTAGTCATAGTGCCAGACATTAGAATTCTAGCAATCTTCTGAGGAAGGAGCGAATCTCTGCCCTCTGAAAGGAAACTAGAAATGAGAGGCAATGTTCAGAGACAACAGAATGAGAATGCTTTTCACAGTGTACGTGAGACTATTATGAGTCTTTCTTCTGTGTGTTGGAGAAAAGGATGAAAATAACCAGACTAAGGGCAAGGGAGCAGTGAACCTAGGCAAGGGCCTATAGACGGTACCAGCCGATAGAATAAGAACAGAAGAGTGACAGGAAGGCCAGGCATGGAGCCTGGGACCTTGCTCAGGACCTCAGTTCTTGGAGAAGACTGAAGATCTCAGAGCTTTCAGGAGGAGCAAGGGCTTGTTTTACCTTTGGACCAACTTTTAAAAGGGAAGATGAAAATCTTGTCAATTTTAATGGAGGCTAGACTGAAAGAAATTAGGAGATGCTGATGGAGGGCTGCATTTGGGGAGATAAAGTCAGAACTTAAATCTTCAGCTGTAAATGTAATGTTTGCTACATCTGGAGGTGGGGGAAAGAGGAGACGAGGCTGGGGAGGTGGACAATGGTCACATTATAGGTTTGTTTCCAACGTCACTGCAGAGTCATTGTGGGATTCATATCATAATTAGAAACAACAGCTGGGAAGCTATTGCAATAATGCAGTCTAGAGATGATGATTTTTATGAACTCTGACAGTGTTGGAGATACAGATCAAATACTTGGCAATAGGTTCCATAGAATTGCTGAACTATCGATCGTGGGAGTGGGAAAGCTGTAAGTGAATTGGGATGACTTCCAGGTTTCAAGTTTGGGAAGCTGGGTGATGATGGGAACATATTCACAGGGTAAAAGCAAAAGTGGGCTGAGTGTGGAGAAGATCATGGGACAGTTCTGTGCATGGTGAACTTGAGCTGTCTGTGACAAAGAACAAATGCTCAATAATTATTCTTTGAATGTGTGCATTTCTTACTCCCTCAAAAGAAAAAAAAGACTACTTCCCAATATCTGAGACCTACATAAGAAAGAGTACTGAGGCTTCTGAATAGTATCATGTACTTATTAAAATAATAAAGGTTTAGCCAGGTGTGGTGGCGCATGCTTATAATCCCCGTGCTTGGGAGGCTGAGACAGGAGGATCGCACAGGTTCGAAGCCAACCTCAGCTTACTTAGTGAGGCTCTCAGCAACTTAGTGAGACCCAGTTTCTTTCTTTTTTTTTTTTTTTTTTTTGTCCTTTGATTTTTTATTTTTTTTATTTTTTTTTTTAAATTTTATTTTATTGGTGCACTGTATTCATACATCATAGTGGGATACAAACTTTTGTAGACATACATGCACACATTGCCCAGTCAGCCCCCACCCGATCCCCACCCCATTCTCTCCCCATCCCTCCCTCCCATGCTTGGCTTAGTGGTTGACATCTAGTATTATAGCAATTTATCCAAAATTAAAAATGATAATCTCACATAACAGTTTCATTTGTCTGATACCAAGCTTTTGATGACTTAAAGATAACATTTCAATATTTCTTTTTGCTTTCTTTCTTACCAGAGAATATTTTTTCTTTTTTTTAGGTGAACTATCATATATTTATTTTTCAGAAAAAAATCTATCCTGATATGGAATATGGACTCTAGATACCCAAAACAATCTCGAAGCAAAAACAAAGCTAGAAGATGTATATTTTCTGATTTCAAACCATATAAAGCTACAATAATTGAAACAGTGTAGTACTGTTCTAAAGGCAGATATATAGACCATTGGAGTTAAATACAAGCCTAGAGCTAACTTCTTCCCTATATGTCAAGTTATTTTTGACAAGGTTTCCACGAAGATTTGGTGGTGGAAATAATAATCTTTTAACTAAATATTGTTGAAAAATAATAATTACATGGAAAAGAATAAAATTGGACCCTTACCTAATCCCACATACAAGTATTAACTCAAACTAGATAAAAGACCTAAATATAAATCTTAAGACTATAAACTTTTAGGAGAAAATCTGGGTCATAAAACCTCACAACATTGAAATTGGCAGTGATTTCTTGGATATGATTTCAGTGGCACAGGCAACAGAAGAATATACAAACTCCCTAAAAAATAAAAGAAAATATTGTATATCCAAAGACAATGTAAACAGAGTTAAAAGTTACTCATAGAATTGGATAAAATATTTCCAAATGCTATATCTGAAGGTATATTAATATTCCAACTAGAAATCCTAAAAATTAACAACAATAAAGGCAAACAATACAATTTAGAGATAGGTAAAAGACTAACATAAATAATGAATCTCCACAGATAACCAATCTTAGTTGTCTGTTGGATGGAAAATCTTGTTTCTCAAGTTCTGGTGAGTGTTACCTATTTCTTCTTTGTAGTTAATCTCTTTGAGTATTTTCTCTAGTGCTGGTTTTGAAGACATAAATTCCTTCAGTTTCTGTTTGTCATGGAAGCTTCTTATTTCTCCATCTAATTTGATAGAAAGTTTTGCTGGATAGGAAATTTTTGGCTGGAAGTTGTTTTCTTTCAGAGTTTGGAATATGTTACTCCAAGCCCTTCTGGCTCTCATGACTTGGTTTGGGAAGTCTGGAGTGATTCTAATTGGTTTGCCTCTGAATGTCACTTGGCCCTTTGTTTTTGTTGCCTTTAAGATTCTCTGCTTGGCTTCCACATTGGTCATTTTGACAATTATATGGCGTGGGGATCCTCTTCTCGGATCCTGTCTAAAGGGAGTTCTATAAGTTTCCTGGATCTGTGTATCAACCTCTTGCTCTATATTTGGAAAATTTTCTGCTATTACTTCCTTGAAGAGATTGTTGATCCCTTTGGTATCACTTTCTTTTCCCTCCTCTATTCCAATTATTCTTAGGTTAGCTCTCTTAAGATGGGCCCATATTTCTTCAATGTCAGATTCCTGCTGTTGGATATCTTTTTCTAGATTAGAAACTATGCATTCATTTTTGGATTGCTCATCATCTAAGAGCGAGATTCTGTTCTCCATGTGGTCTAATCGGTTGTTTGTGCTTTGAATTGAGGCCTTTAATTCATTAATTGCATCCTTTATCTCTTTTTGGCTCTCTCTGAGTTCTTTTCGAAGCACCTCTATTATTTCTACAGTTATTTTCCTGATTTGATCTTCTAGAAATCTCTGATTTTCTGTTTTATCAGGTTCTGATGTTGTGGGGTTGTGCACATTCATTACTTCAGTGTTATTCCTCTTTCCCATGATTTCGGAGGTTTGTGCCTTCTCTGGGTTCTTCCCTTGGGTCGCTATGGCTTTACTTAAGGTGCTCTGGATCTCGAGTCAGTAGTATCTCAGACCCTACTACTCCTTTACTGGGTTGTATCACAGAGTCTCCGACCCAGGGAGTCGATAGAGGCTGCTTTAAACTATGGGGGGTGCCAGGTTGCACGCTCTCCTATGGTGTGATATCTCTGCCACCACCACTCCCTCACTGGGTCAAGTCCCAGGAGGCACAATACTGGGATTTCTCCTCTGTGGCCCGATTTTGACTCACTGTTCTTGAGTACGTAGAAGTAGCTGTACTGGACTCGGTGAATTCACTGCTGCTGCCGCCGCCGGTGGCAATATGGCGCCTCTGCCACGCCCTCGGCCATGAGGCTGGCGTATTTTTTCTTCTCTGGTTTTGATTTCCACTCTGAATCCCTGCAGCGTGTGCTGAGCTCAGCCACTGGGAGCTTTAAATGCTGTCTGCGCCGAAAGATCCCGCCTGGTTGTTCCGCATCGGCTCACCTCGGCTTGCTGTAGCCGTCCGCTGAGTTCGCCGCTGCCGCCGGCAGTATGGCGCTGCTGCCGCGTCCTCGGGCGCGTGTGTCTCCTCTGTGGCCCTGAGCTCTGTTCTCAGTCCGCTTTCTCTCTGGAGCCTGGTGGTTTTTTTGTTTTTCTGGTGATGGTGTTTTCTGGCTATGAAAGGCGCTCTTTTTGTGGTAATGGAGATTGGTTGTTAGCGGGACTCTTAAGCCCCGCTTTTCTCGGTCGCCATCTTCCCGGAAGTCGAGACCCAGTTTCCAAATAAAAAAAATATAAAACTGGTCTGGGAGTATAGCCTGGAGGCAGAAAGCCTCTGGGTTCTACCCCCAGTACCACCAAAAAATAAAAAATAAAATAAAATAAAATAATAAAGGTTTAGCTGTCAATCAAATTTGTCCTCTATACGAGTTGGAGACACTCATTTTTACTTACATCCTAATGATGTGTCTTGAATATTGACCTCCTGGTTTTGGCTGCATTGAGTCATGGCTGGATTTCCTAGATCCTCTAGATTCTGTACCTAACACAGCATCTACATTTTGGGTTAGCAACCACAACTCCCAATAAACAAGTCTCCTAGCTAGTCTCTCAGTCAGCCTTTCTTTAGCCCAATCAAAGACCTTATAATTCTGCTCTTGATCTGCCTGACTTCCTTCAGCTCTGATCCAGACACCGGGTCACAGGGTCTGGGCATGTGTAGGTCGGCACTTTGTGTAGCTGCAGATCATTCCTACTGAAGTAATGCTCCTCAAATACATTAGGGCTGTCAAAATATATTATTATTCTCCTCCCCAAACTTCTATGAGACGCCAAATTTAGTGCTCGGTACATGAAAAGCACTTGGTCACTGTTGAATAAAAGCATAGATGATAAATATATTAAATTAGTTCATCTAAATAATAGAACTAAGCCAGGCACGGTAGTATATGCCTGTAATCCCAGTGCTTGGTAAGCTGAGACAGGAGAATAACAGGTTCAAGGTAAGCTCAGCGACTTAGCAAAGCCCTCAGCAACTTAGCAAGACCCTATTTCAAAATTAAAAAAAAAATAAAATAGATCTGAGGGTGTAGCTCAGAGGTAGAATGCCCCTGAGTTCAATTCCTAGTACCAAATAAATTAAGAAATAATAGAGCAAGGCGCCATTTACGCTTGTAATTGTACTTGTAAGCTCAGCATTTGGGAGGCTGAGACAGGAGAATAGTGGTTTGAGGACAGTCTTCAGCTACTTAGTGAGGTCCTTTGCAGCTCGATGACACCTTGTTTTAAAATAAAGAATGAAAATTAGGGCTGGGGGTGTAGCTTGGAGGTAGAATGCCCCTGGGTTCCATCCCCAGTACTTCAAAAATAAATAAATAAATAAATTAATTAATTAATAGTAGAACTTGTTACCATATCAATGCATCTTAAGATTCTAAGTAAACACTTGTGATTTTTTTAATAGCTCCTAAGTAAACACTTGTGATTTTTTTAAATAGCTCCAGGACAGTGATACTTATACTTTATCTGCAGTGACACAAATGTCGTGGTGACCACAATTTTCACTAACATCTGACTGGAAATAACTAAACTCATCTCTGTGATGCAACTTCCCAAAGGCAATATGCTAATGACTCTATTTACGGACACAGTAGGAAAAACACAGTAGAAAAAAAGAGTAACACATTTTTAATTAGAAACATTTGGATGTACTTGTAACTTCATTCAGCTTCCCAATCACCACGATTAGATTTGCATCAGATGGATCTCTAACACTCTATTTTTATAGATGCAAACTTTCCCGAATCTTGTTCTGATGGATCCTGACAGTTTAAAATATGTCCTATTGTCCTTTTCTGCGCAGTAGACCAAGCATAGAGTGTTCACTCCTATATCATTGTCACCGTGCTATCAGACCAGATGGCTACTTCATCACAGAATCAAGAATTAGGAATAATTTATGCTCCTCCTTGCTCTAGAGTGAAAACAGACAGCGCTGGCGGCACACATACTCAGAGGAGCCGCGCAGACCAGCAGAAGCAGCCTCCGCCGAGGGCTGTTGCTATGGCTGCATCATCTGCAGGAACTGGGTTTCGTTCTGTGGATCCCTGAACTCTAGGGTCACAGAGAAAACTGTGGAAGCCCAGGGTTGATGCTAAGCCCATAACCAAATTAAGCCTACAGGGGCCTCTTTGTTAAGGAACACAGGTTGCAATAAAACAGTTCTAAAATGGGAAAGATTCTATCTGAACCCTCTATTGTTTCATATTCAGGGTTTTCTCCCTTCCTAGGGGAAAGATATTAATATTCAGAGCAGTTGTTTTTGTATTTGTGAACATTAAATGTTAGAAATGGAAGAGCATTTATCCTCAGCCTGCTGAATAGAACAGTGAAAATTTCTCTTTATTGGTCTATAAATAAGCAAAGTTGAAACACACCCTTTATTGGGAGAAGAGCCCTGGCAATTCAATATATATATCAGTGGGCTCATCAGCATCCCTTCATCTGATTTTGCCATAAGCCTATAGATGAAAGCATAGATGAGAGATTGTCCTCTCAGACTATCAGAGGCATTTAACCCTAGGATTATCTGTATTCCCTAGATGAAAGAAAACTGCATATAAAAAATCATAAACATTTCTGGTTAACAGGTGCTGTTGTTGAGAAAAATCTAAATGAAGTGTCATTTAGCATAAGCTCTAAAGCGACGAATCCACTAGCCATTGATTTCTGTGTTATAAAATTAGTTGTTATTAAAAAACAAATGTGGGGCATCAGGGTTTTGTCTATATAGTACCTTCCAAAAACAAAAACAAAAAACCAAACCAAAACAAAAAAACCCTGTTAGTTTAGTATAAAAACAATAAGCAAACAAAACCTCTCTTGCAATGTCAGTTAGATGCCTGTTTGAATTCTGAAGACCAGAGATTTGGTTGCATTAATTTTTTATATATCAATTATTTGTGGTTGTGAACATGTACAAAAGCCATTGAAAATGTGTCAATTATATGGACAATATAATCCATCCTTACTATTTAGATCTGTTTAATTTGTTCATGTGTATTAGCTTTTCAGATGCAATAGCCCACAAAATAGCCACACTAAGGGAATTTCATCATGCAGGCAAAATTAAAAGTCTATGCGTGTGGAAAGTGAGGAGAGACAGAAAGAAGCTTAACAAATTGGAAAGAACAACAGACGCCAGCAATAGTCATGTTCTTTTCCCAAAGAAGAAACTCTGTCTGTTGATTCCCTCTATGTGACTTGAGTCTTACACTCATATTAATGATGATACCTCTTCCATCAATATCTTGGAATATTACCAGTGTCTGAGAGGAATTTTATTGGCTGCCGCAGTTCATTGAGAATTAATTGATGTGACACACTTACTCTACATGAACTTGGAAAAAAGTCTGTAGAGTGAGTGATTTAATTCATTTTATGTTAATTATAAATTATGCCAGGAAACACTATTATGGATGGACTTGTTTCCAGCTCTCAGTTTGCATGTATGAGCAGTTTGTACTTCCGACATGCTGGATACCCTGACTTTGACGGACTGACTAACACCTCCAGAAAGGCATTAATTTGGCATTCTCACTAATATTTGCAATGTGGAATGTTCTTAAACAAATTAAGCCAGGAGGAGGTGGCAAAATGGCCCACTTGTCTTTATTTGTAATTTATCGACATTGTGAGAGACAACCTCCACATCAGACAATTTAAAATTTTTATTTGCCCTCTGTATATATCTAAATAATCTCCTAAGTGTTTCACAAAACTGAAAAGGAAAAGGGTGGAGGTGGGGCCGCTGCCCTATCAAATGGAAAATGAACGATTATTTCAGAAAAAGAATGTAAAGAGTTGCTGGTTGCACGCGAAAGCGGCATCCTGAAGCCTTATTTTCATTTCCTGTGCCATCCTGCTGATGCATAGATTCCTCTCAATTCTCTTTCTCAGCGAGCACAGGCTTGTACTTTTATTAAAAGAAGTCCATCAGAATTGGGGTAGTTGTTATGCAGGAGTGGTAACTCACATAATGGGGGATGGCGTTTCTTTCCACTCGTGCTGGTCCGCTGGTTCTAATAGCAACCTGGAGCTCAATTTCCTCCTCAAGAACATTGCATTTCATGTGGAATGTCAATTATTAAAATGCAGTGTCCCGTGTCTTACTTCTCACTAGATGAATTCATTTGCAAAACTTGCTAATTTATGCAAACGATCCTTAACCTGTAACTGCCTGGAATCTATTTCACCATTTTGAGCTCTTGGCAGCTTGGAGCCTAGATGCGGGAAGGAAATCCATTAATGCAGAATTTGTCAGTTCTGTCATCATTATATTGGTTATTGAGTTGTTTAAAAAAAAAAAAAGGCACCACCACCAACAGATAAAAATGTGTTATTAAGTGGAAGCCAGCTGACAGCTAGAGCTGAAAAATCTAGAGATTAAATTAAAGATAAACCAGAATGAGGGGATCTGATACCTGCATCTCCTGACACCCCTGAGTAATGTTAGAAGCTAATGACCTCTTTTTCTGGAAGAAACTAACTGGTTAATAACCCAAGGAGGGTCTATCAGCCACTGACTAAGACAAATACAGATAGTGGGCAGATAAGAAATTCTTCTTGGGAGTAAGAACCAAACTGGCCCGGGTTTTAGTGACTGCAAAGCACAAAAGGCACTGTGTGCTATTTTTTTATTTGGGGTCATGTTCCCTGAAAGACGAGGCAGCCGAAAGGGATGTTTGTCTAGAAGGGGATTGCTTTGTGGACGCGGCTTGCTCAGGTGTGCAGTCAGTAGTCAAAAGAACTGGCTAGGAGGACAGCTTATAAGCACATATGTGTAACACAGTTCCAGATAAAGTTAAGGCCAGATAAGATAAGTTGAGAGCGTGTATGTGGAATGAGGGGGACAAGGGTGTTTCTGTGTTTGAACGTGTCATCCCAGAGCTACCTCATGCATCTGAGTGAGCTAGCTTTTGTGCATGCCTGCCTCCATATTGTAATTAACAGTTCAGAAAAGATAAACTGTGGTTTTTGCCCTCACTGGCCCCCATGTACTGTTTCAGTCATTATTATTATTATTATTATTATTATTATTATTACTATTATTATTTTGGTGGTACTGGGGATCCTGGAAACCCTTCTACCTCTGGGCTACACTCCCAGACCTATTTTATATATATATTATTTAATTTGGAAGCGGGGTCTCTTAAAGCAGCGAGGCTGGCTTCGATCCTGCGCGAATCCTCCTGTCTCGGCCTCCCAAACACGGGATTACAAGCCTGAGCCACCACGCCCAGCTGTTTCAGTCTCTTTTTATGAGCAGTGCTGCAGAAGGAAATTCTGAAACCCTTGGAGCTGCTTTTTCTTTTTCTTTTTCTTCTTGGGAATCAGGAGAAGGACTGCGATTCCTGGCCTGGCTTCTGAATCCACAGGACAGAGATATACCGATTTTATTCAGTGTTCTTCATTCCAACAAATTTACAAAGGCCAGTGAGCATCCTGCGTTGGATTAGCTGAGGAGACCTAAGCAGGGGAGCAGCTGCTCATTTCCATGTGTGTGTGTGTGTGAGAGAGAGAGAGAGGTGCGCTCTAGTTCAGGTGCTCACTCTGGGCCATCAATACATGTGCAGCAGCCCCCACACACTGCTGTCTAATGCTCAAAGTCACCCTCCACTGACCTAGGTGACTCCTTTTGCCCTGCTAATAAACATGGCCTTAACTTATCTGGAACTGTGTTACACCTATGTGCTTATAAGCTGTCCTCCTAGCCAGTTCTTTAGACTACTGGATTTGTTCTCTTTCAAGGGTATTAAAGTGGGAGGAGCGTTGGTTTTTTTTGGTTTTTTTTTTTGTTGTTGTTTTTGCAGATATTGGAATGGATTCTTTCAACTCCATGATGAATGCCAATTAAAGAGAAAAGACTCTGTCCTGAGTAGAGTGTACCATTATCACTTCAAGGACCCTGTCCAAACACTGAAGAATAAAAAGAGAGTACATATTTAATTGCTCACTCCTCCTGCTTCTTAGAGAGCCGTGTCTCTTTAAATCTACTGAGAAAGATATTCCTTCTGGCCCACAGGATGCCAAAATGACTCGATGATTTATTTATGCAGCGCTTGGCAGCCCATAGTCCAGATTGTGGCTGGAGCTGAATTTTATGAGCCTTCCCCTAGTGAGTACATTTTAAAATTATATTTAAAAATATATTTTTGAAAGCCTCAGTTGTGTTTGGCCTCGCCTCAGGCCCTGATGACAATAGTGATAGGACTAAGGAATTAATATTGCTAAGGACCTAGCTGGTGAAATTTTTATTGTGAGAGCTTTAAAAAAAAAAGTGTTAAGCTTTCAACTGGGGAAGGGAGAACATAGTATTGAGCTCTAACTGCTTTAGTGATACTGAATGGGACCTTTTCTACTCGTAGCAATTCATCTGGTCGTTCAACAGTTATTTATTTGGCTTCTTACTATATTCTAGGAATTAATGAAAGCCCAGGGGAGTTTGGTGAAAAGATAAACATTGCCCCTTCTCTCCTGGATCAGACATCTCAGAGCAGAGAGATGGATGATAAACAGGTAAGTCAATACTGAAGGTGAACAGAATGGTTTCAAATTACAAGAACAGTTAAGTTCCATGTAAAAGGAGGACTCAGAGCTGGGACCAAACTGAAGTGCCCAGAGTTTGTGTGTTTGCCTGAAAGGGTAGCTTCTCAAAGTCAAATCAGAAAAATGGAGAATCTGAGAAACAATATTTTAGACACATTTACTATGGCAAAATCCAGGTCAAAAGCTGTCAAGCTCGATGGAAATAGTTGAGATCAAAAGGCAATGTGGGAGCCGGGCGTGGTGGCACACAATTGTAATCCCAGTACTAGGGAGGCTGAGACAGGAGGATCGCACAGGTTTGAAGCCAGCCTCAGCTACTTAGTGAGGCTCTCAACAACTTAGTGAGACCCTGTTTCCAAATAAAGTATAAAATTGGTCTGGGAGTATAGCCCAGAGGTAGAAACCCCTCTGGGTCCCACCCCCAGTACCACACACACACACACACACACAGAGGCAAAGAGGTTCTAGAAGCGACTTTGTGGGTTTAAATTCCACAGAACCAGTGCAAGATTACATATCTAAAAATAGGCTCAGGGGAAGGGAGGGTTCTACAGAGGGTAATAAAAAGTAAAACCACAAAGATAAGAACTTAAAATCTCGATCAGTCATTACTAAGGTGATTAATAGTAATCTATCCTTTTCTGGGAGTTTTCTACCTCTGAGTTACATCCCTAGCCCTTTTTTAAATTTTTGTTTTGAAACAAGTCTTGCTAAGTTGCTGAGGGCCTTATTAAGTCACGAAGGCTGTCGTTGAATCAGTGATTTTCCTGTCTCCACCTCCCAAAGTAGTAGGATTACAGGTGTGCACCACCATGCCTGGCTAATACTAATATTTTATACTTGCATGCCACTCTAGAGGTTTTTTTTTTTTTTTTTAGCAGTACAACTCATTTTTAAGTCTTTTGATTTCCATATCAATCACATATATTTCAATTTTCACATTACATGAGGAAATTAAGTTTTAGAAAAGTTATGTAGCTTAAAAATTATAAAACTGGCCCATTTGCCACTGGTAGCCATTGACTGGAAGATATGGATATTGCACAATTTTAAAAGAAGTGTCCTTTGTGATTATAGAACATGTAGCCAGTTGAAAGTGAAAATTCTTGTAATCTATAATTTGTACCTATGGTTATATTGATATATCAAAACTGAAGTTAGCCTTCAAAGTAAAAAGCAATCACTTAAATAGCACACGGATAGAGAAAGATCAAGTTGAGCCTATCTACCAAGTAGGCTACAGGAAGCTGCGGTTTGCTGTGGAATCAGTAGACAAGGGCTCAAGTTCAAAGATATACTCTGGCCTGCGGCGAACATAGTGGCAGATTTTACTTCACTCGTTTCTCAAAAGTGAAGAAGGCCAAATGGGGCCAAGGATGTAGCCCAGGAGTAGAGTGCTTACCTGGCCATGAGTTCAATAATCCTCAGCATGGAAAGAAAATTAAAAAAAAAAAAAAGAGGCCTGGGCATTGCGTTTAGACCAGAAGATCTGAGGGGCCTTGCTCTAATTGTTAAAACCATAACTAAGAACACCCACTACAATCCAGACCTTTGCTAAATAACTGCTGGCCAAGGAACAAAAATTAATAAGTCAAACTCTTCAGTTGCTTTAATATCTCTTTTTAGTAAACAAAGACCTCTTCTTAAAACATAAGATTTCAGAGAATTAATCACTTGTAAGGAAATAACTGTAATTATTATCATGTAACATTAACTGAGTGTCAAAAGCATTTTAATGAATTTATTGAGTACAAGTAATGCACAAGGATGTTACGTAGAACATGAAATTAGATACTTTCCTGGCTAGTAAATATCCCATAATAATTCAACAGACAGATCCAACTCAAGAGTCTTAAACTAATGTGAATCTTTCACCAGTACATTGAATAGTGATTTTTTTTTTTAAATTTTATTATAGTGGTATTTCTCCACAATGCACTACTCAATGCCCAGGCCTTTTAACTGAGATTGCTTTTGAAATAATTATGTGTATGTTTCATTGAAGGGTCATAAGCCTAAATTTGAGCAAGGATTATGTTAATTTGAGCTGGAGTTACTAGCTTGAAATACAAATACTTGTCCAAAAGTATCGAGAAAAGGCTAATCGGACAGGACCCCTTCCTGTACACAACTGCATGCTCTACTGATCTGTTGGGGAAAACTTATATATAATTAAACCTTATTTTAGAGAATGTAGAAGAATCTGTCTGTGCTAGTCCAGTCGGGAAGCATTGTGCTTTCTCACTCTGAAGCAGTCTTGGACGGGTGGGTTCATCTACACAGCCTTGGATGGGTGGGTTCGTCTACACAGCCTTGGACGGGTGGGTTCATCTACACTCCAGAGAAAAGTTCCTCAACTCAATGAATGTCTGCATCTCTTGGGACTTTATAAAATATTTTCTCCTCTAGAACCAAAACCTTTTGGGCTTTTTGTCCTACTCTTTGGAGATACACGGAATTAGTCTTTTCTCTCTTCTATGTGATGGCTTGATTACTGGTTATTCTGAAAAATTCTAAGTCTAAGCTCCAGTGGGATCAAGAGTCCTAAGCAGGTGATAACTCATAGTATTGATGGAAAGGTCTAATATTGGAACCATCTAGAACTAGATTTGAAGCTCAGCCTCACATCTTTCTGTATAAAGATGGGCAGTTATCGCATTGCAATTTGAGCCTCAATTTCCTTCTTTGTAAATGGGAAAGATGATGTTTACTCTATAGACCACATGAGAATTAAGTGAGAAAACAACATAGCAAATACCATTAGTAAGTGTGGAAAACTACAAGCTTTTTTTATCTCTTAATTCTGGAGGACCTTGCCTTATAAATACATCTCCATCTCATGCACCATTTTAAGTCTCAAATAGACAAGGTGGGCCTTATGAGTCAGCTTCATCTGGCTACATAGTTCATCTGAAATTTCTAAATAGTTCACTGCTATCGCGGAGCTTTCCTCTAATGCCATCCGTGGATTTCTTGGTTTAGAGCCTTTGTATAGACATAGAGGTATAGAACAGTATTGACATCCCTCAGACGGGGCTCAGGTTAAACTCATCTACCTTATCACATAGCACATGGCATAATGGAAAATTTGGGCCCTCCATATATTATCCTCCAAGGTGATATTTCTATTTTTACAGTTAAAACTTAACTAGCATCTTTGGCACGCTAAGGCAACAGTTCAAAAAGCAAAAGATTAGGGCTAAAAATTGCTGAGTTCTGTTGTTAATACTATAGAAAGTGATCCAATTGGTTAATTAATTTATTATTTTCCCAGAAAAGGGGCAGCCTTGTCACTTTTGTAGAGATCATCATTTGGTTCTTTTAGTTAATGTGCCTTTTTAGAGGCTGTATTCTGAATAGACTATGATTCTTGCAGCACTGGGGTCTGTTCAGTGTTGTTACTTCCAGTTATACAGTGGAATGGGGGGAGTTATAGGTAATCCCTTCTTCTGAACTAGCTTGAAATAAAAATTAAATGGGCCTTGAGCGTTTGTGAATTGCAGCGTTTCATTGGGGCCATGGAACACTAAGTGGGGCTCAGAAACAGGGTGTTAATTCAGGCCTAATCATTTAATTCCACTCTGTTATGTGCCGTATTTATTGCCCTCCTGGATCTGTTTTCTATGGCCTGATAAAGAGACAGTGATTCCCTGAAGCTCAGTCAGGGACCATTTTATTTATATCGTTAGTTAGCCCAATAAAAGCACTGGCTTCAGATTCCTGCTGTTATTTTCTGTTTTGTAGCCCTGTCATTAACTATGAAAATGCTGATAGGGTATTCATCCTCTGGGCTGGAGTTGCTCTGTGGTTGAGTAAGGGTGTGGAAGAAGTGGGGAAAATCAGGACAAGGTTGAATGGAAAAATCAAGTTTGGTGCAACCAGAGGCAAATTGCATCTTCATCTGCAGATTTTAGCAGCAAAGCAAAACCTTCATGATTGTGTGCTAAATGTTGTGAAAACATGATTGATAAATTTTAGAGCGAACCTGGACCCTTTTAAGATTTTGTTTGTGAGCCAGGCATGTTTTTAAAAGTCAAACCTTGCTGCAACTCTTCACAAAGCGAAAGTAGTTCTAGTTTAGGACAGAAGGGAGTGGAATGTAGCTCTAAAGTTGCTTAGGTATGTCAAGCAAAGACCTGATACAAACCAACAACACACATTCGATAGAATCACACTTCAGAGCCTCTTTTTTGTTTTTATGTTTAAAATAGGTAGTTTATTGTTTTTCTAACCGTCTCTAAAGTGTTATGGAGAGCTCCAGAGTAAGAAAATGATAGTGGGAGATGGATTTATGGAGGTCACTTGAATTAATGATATGGCAAACAGAAGATAACACAGGTACATTAACATAACACACTGTGTAATTGCTAGTGCTTCCAATGGAGTCAGTGTGTAGTTATCCATGTAATAACGAACACTATTTCATAGCAGATATGCAATTAGCTCATCTCATTGGTGTGTAGTGCACAAATGAAGCAAATCATTATTGTTGTTTTAACACTAAGAGGGCCAATGAACCTCTTTATCAGGTAGATCATCTTTTTAAAAAATATTTTAAAGCCGGAAAAATAAAATCAAGATTTGCATGGTCCAGGCTAGTTGGTCATTGGTTCTTCAGCTTGGGAAGCATTTGATTAAAAGAGTTGGTAGAAAGCACTTCGTAGCTACAAAAATAGTTGAAAATATTTGAAATCAAAGGCTTAATACAAACTCTAAGAATGTTGGCTTAGAAAAGTTAAGAAGGTTTTCTAAGGAACTTCGACTGTGGCGTGTGTTCAGAAAGGAAGTTTCTCTTTGCCCTAGTGCTTTAATCATTTGTACTAGATCCTTGCTTCGGTTGTCACTGATTTTCTTTAGAAAGTATTACGATTATAAATCAAGTTTAATTGGACTGAATTGTAAATTTCTATCATATCTTTATTTTAAGAAAAAATGAGAATAAACTTATTCTGTTTGTCCTGCAGAAAAATATTTTTATTGGTGAATTATAATCTCACATCATTATGCAGTTGAGAGATAAAGCCACGCATGCACACAGCACTTGGTAAGCCCCCCCCCCCTGCTTAGATGATCTTCTTTTGCCTGCCTAAAGCATATATTCAACAAGTGAATGGGGAAAATATCAACAGGCAGCGGCTTCTCTACTTCTGCTGGTATTTAGATGTTCGGAGTGACAGCACTGCAAGAAGTTATATTTGGGAATGTGGTTGAAATTGCATCAGCAAATTTGCTTGGAGATATATATATCAATAACCAAAAGTTAGCACTTTCTCATTGCAAGATGAGAAATGGACATTTCTTCATTTTGTTAACAAGGACTCGTTGACTACTCTCTATGGGATACCTAATGATTCAGGTTAGGTCTCCAAATGTCATGCAACCCAATGATCCCAAAGCCCTTGCCTGCTCCAGTATGGTAAAAAGAGGTGGCAGAAATTTCTAAAATTCCAAAAGCTACTTGATGTGAATAAAATGACCAATTTATTTAGTTCTCCTAAATATGAACTATAATCTGTACATTCAAATTGTGAAAGGAGTTGTGCTCTATATGGAGACATTTAAAAAACAGCAATATTGCCGGGCCTGGTGGCGCACGCTTGTAATCCCAGCATTTGGGAGGCTGAGATCGGAGGATCGTGGTTCTCGGACAGCCTCAGCGACTTAGTGAGGCCCTCCGCAACTCAGTGAGACCCTGTTTCAAAATAAATAATAAAAATAGGGCAGGGGGTGTGGCTCGGAGGTCAAATGCCCCTGGGTTCCATCCCCAGACCTGCAAAACAAACAAACAAACAAACAAACAAACAAACAAACAAACTAAAAAATAGGGCTGGAGGTGGAGCTCAGAGGAACAATGTTCTTGGGTTTCATTCTCAGTACCGCAATAAATAAATAAATGCAATATCCCTTAGCAACTTAGCATTTATGAATCACTCCATCTCATTTTATACATTTGATATTCAGAACAACCTTGTGAAGTAGGTATAGACAATACTTACACAATACAGATGTGCTGAGACTTAACAAGTTCTTGTAGCTGGTCCAAGGTTACCTGTCACAAAAATGGTAGAGTCGGGCTTTCTCATCCCCAACCCAGTACAAATGTACTAAATATAGATGAGAGACGCTATACAAAAGAATGACAAATGTATCCATTCATGTCTCTGCTGGTTCTAAGTTGTCATGATTCCAAAGTTAAGTGTCAAATAATAAATTTTAGAGAGAAAAGGAGCCAAGATCATCAAAACAACAAAAAAAATTTTTTTTGGTGGTACTGGGGTTCCTGGAAGCCCTTCTACCTCCAGGCTACACTCCCAGACCTATTTTATTTTTGGAAACAGGGTCTCTTATGCCAGCTCGGCTGTCTTCGAACCTGCGCGATCCTCCTGTCTCCGCCTCCCAAGCGAGGGGATTACAAGCGTGCGCCACCACGCCCGGCAAAACAAAAGTTTTAAGAAATGGTGGGAGTAGATGGGAGGGAGCTGGAGAGGATGATAAAGTCACTGGTGGACAGGTGGACAGGGAGGAGAGCCGGTGGCTGGGCACGCAGCATACTGGAGGCCACAGCGTTCTGGATGTAGAGGGTTTGCAGCGGGAAGCCCCAGAAAGCATGTGTTGGGTGGTGGACAGTGCCCCGATGCAGGCCTCGAATGCAGAGTTGACTTTGAAGCCGCGGAGAGCCACTGACAGTTTGGGGTAGGAGAGTGACGTCATTCAAGTGGCTCTTTATGAGGGCCGTCTAGTGGTGTGCAAGAAAAGTAGCTATTGGCAACGATGCAAGTTATGGGCCCTTAGCAGTTGCCTAAGCATAAGGGAGAACTAATACTGCTCTAGAGAGGATACAGCCGCAAGGATTTAATAATTCTCTGGTGAATTAGAAAAACTATTTTTAAATGTCCTAAAGTATTCAAATAAATCAGCCACAGCTGCTCTCCCTTCTTGAGAAACGGCTTCAAATTAAACGTGGCTTTCAACACACATGAAAAGCCAAATTAGGCAATCATCTGAAATCCAGGGCAATGCCCCATACTAAATAGGTGATTAATAAGCTTTTCTTGCTATGTAGATGAAAATGTTATTCAGTTTGAGTGAGAAAAATCATTTTTCTAGAAACCTACCTTTTTCAAAGGTAAATATTATCATTAAAATATGATTTATGAATCCACTTTAATTTTTCGATGTATTTTTGGATGTATAAATGGAGACTAAATGAATGCAACATTTGGAGGTCATTATCGGATTTCTTTTCTGTCTCTTTATGAGCTGAGTGGTATAGAATAGGACAGTAGTGAGAATGGGGGGAGGAAACTTAGTGTTTTGAATTGAGTCTAGAGTCTTTATTATAGAAAATTCCAGAAAACTTTGTATCAACCAAGGGTTATACTATCAATTAGTTGTAGCTTTAAGATAATAAGATCTATTTTTCCTGGACAGTCCTGGGCTATATACTAAGATAAGATACCTAAGTTTTCAGTATAAATTGTCAGGCTCCTTAATTGCTGGGCCTCAGTTTCTCATCTGAGCAATGGGGATACTGAGAACAGCGCCGCCCTCACAGGTAAACTATACATATTGGTCACTGCTATGATTCACGCTCTAGCAAGCTTTCCACGCCCCTCGTCTTATCAGCAACACTTCATTTTTTCCTCACCAGACTCAAATTGCCTTTTTTTTCACTCACCCTAGCCAGTGCCCTCATTTTGACTAAGCTGATAACCTGCTACATGCCAAGATGAAAATGCATGTTAAAATATCCAGGTATCATCCTTCTTAGACATCTTGCTTGCTCTCTCGCAGGGTTTAAAAGGCTCCTGATAGCTCGATGTGGTGGCACATGCTTGTAATCCCAGTACTTGGGAGGCTGAGATAGGAGGATTGCAGGTTCAAGCCCAGCCTCACCAACTTAACAAGCTCCTCATCAGTTTAGTGAGACCCTGTTTTAAGATAAAAATAAAAAGGGATGCAGGCATAGCTTGGAGGTAGAATGACCACTCTGAATCTCCATGTTGTATATATTAAAAAAGGTGTCTGACAAACAGTGAAAATGGCACTCATTTTAGGTTCCTCAGTTGGCTAAGGAGTAAGATTCTGGAAGCCAGAGCCCTAATCATGCCACACAAGGCAGCTTCTTGTGGGTGGGTGGGCGGAGCCTGACTTCCTGGGTCTCTTAGTGGCTCCATAACCAGAACCCACCGTGGCTGCTGTAGCTATGAGCCCGTTTCTCAGGCCTTGAGTCCTATAATCAGGAACATTTTTTTCTGGTTAATAATATATGTCACCATCCCTTTTATATTCAGTGAAAGGAAAGGATTCCCTCGTCGAGTTCAGCATCCGCTGCCCATGGCCTTTATGGCAAAGGGCGGCATCATGGAGTCTGATGTTCTGGTTGTAGTGAGAGCTCCCGGGGCCTCCTCCTGTGTTTCTAACGCGGGTGTTTGCACCACGCTTCTCATTGCCGCAGCCCGCAGGATGGACTCTTTCCTCTCACACCGATTCCGGCGCTGGCTTCCCTCGGCCCTGGCGCCTACCTACAGCTGTGCTTACTGAAGTGAGACTGTAATTTGCTACAGCATGCCAGAGTATTAATAGACAATTATTTATTGCAAATCTGAACCATTTATACTGTTTACTGGCTGACACAATGTAGAATTTTGATCCAAATGTTAATGTGTCCATGACATTGCATAATTCTGTTCCATGCCATGGTTTTTCTCTTCTAAATGAATCGAATTTGCAGTAGAAGGAAATGGCATTTTTAATGGACGAATGATTTACAGCCTCAAACTTATAAGGCTATTATTTGTGTAACTAAGGGGGAATTGACTAATTGCAGTAACGCAGCAAATTAGACAAATTTAGGATGGTATTGGGAATGAATTCATAGGGAGGAAATGAAAATAAGTCACAAAGTTCTTAAAGGGTAACTGAATAAATCTCACTTTAGCTTTACAGGGCAATTGTATTTTGGGAGGAGATCAGGTACCTTTGAAGCCAAACAGACTTATAAATATTCAATTGAGTAGAACATAGATTAAAAATTACCTCTTTACAAAGAACCATATGTGTAGGAAAGAGCATTTCCAGTTCTCCAAATGTTTACTGAAATTGCCTACACAAATGTTTTCTGCAGTCGGGTGAAAACAAAGAGCTTTGTAGCTATGTGGTTACTGTGATAAAGGTGCCCATTTTAGCATATTTGCCTTCTATTTGTTGAGCATGTAACACGATGCCAAGGAGGAACACGATGCTAATGGAAATCCTCGTGATTTTTCAAAATAAAAAATGTGCATCAGCAAAAATAATATCTCTTTCCGAGGGATTCCTCTTCGGTTGTTTAATATCGATTCCTGATACTCTGTTACCTCTACCCACAGAGAGATTGTTAAGATAGAAAGTGCCTCAACACAGCTCTAATTAAATCTCTAAGAACTACGCGGGGATGTGGAAAGGCAAGGACACTCGAAGCGAAGATTCCTTCAGTGTTTTAGTCCATGGGGATCCCACAAACTAATGACGAGAAAAAAATGGTTTGGCAGGGGTGCTCTACAAATAACAAATATGTGTGTCCCTCCAAATTAAATACAAAATGCCCCTTTCTCCCTCACATAACAAGACCCTCCCTCTCATCGGTTTTAGTGATTGTGTCTTTGGTTTTCTTTCCTGTTACCTGCCAGGAGTCATGGGTCCTTCCAGTCTGACCTCTACAATTTAGCTAATCGTCTTTCTCAGATATCTATCATGCTTTGCCCCTTTCTCACAAAACATTTTCCCCAGAATGATTGGGATAAAGTATGAGCTCTTTGATCTGGAGTGCGCAGTCTTCTGACCCTGATTGTCTTTCTTACATGTGCCTTTCTTACTTGCAGTCCTTGTGTTGGGGAGGCAGGCCCTGTGCTTACCTTCCATTTCAAGGTCTTTGCATGCTCCTGTGGCCCCTCTTCATGGTGTCCTCCCCATTCTCTTTGGCTCTTCTTGAGGCTTTGGAATGGGTTTGGATGACACCTACCCAGGGAAGCCGTCACTGAGAACATGAGCAGGGCTTCCCAGGCCACCTGGACTTCCCCTCACCTGCCACAACCAGTTAAGAACATTCTTTCTTTAACCGCTTTCTCCATTGAGCTAGAAGCTTCTAGAAGGTATGAATTGTCTTTTCTACTGGATTTGGCCACAGAGTAAATAAATGAGGAACAAGTGAAATGTTTCTTGTACCCCTACTTTGTCTTAGGCACTGAGGATGATCCTGTGAAAAGCACACACACACACACACACACACACACACACACACACACAATGGTTTATACCTGGCCCCTTCTCTCAAATAGAATAGCTTATAATTAAGGTTGGGGTCCAGAAATAATCAAACAGCATATGATAAGGATCATGAGAAAGGCAAATCTTGCTACTGGCTTTCAAAGAGTTGAGTTTCATTCTTTAAAAACCACCACCTTGCTGGGTGTGGTGACACCTTCCTATAATCCCAATACTTGGGAGGCTAAGACAGAAGGATTAAAGTTTGGAGATATACCTCAGAACTTAACAAGATTCTCAGCAACCTAGCCAAACCCTATTTCAAAAATAAATAAATAAAGAGGACTGGAGGTGTTGCTCAGAGGTAGAGTACCCCTGGTTTCAATCCTCAGTACCTTACTTTTTATACACAAATAGCAAATAAATAAATACATAAATAAATAAATCTTCATCTTTTCTTTCACCCAAAAACTCACTTTGAAATCAAGTAGACCTGAAGTTAAATCCCCATTTATCCACTTGTTAACTATGTAACTGTGAACAATTTACTTTTCCTAAGCCTTTATTTCCTAATTTGTAAAACGAAGACAATAATATTTATTTTACAGGGTGCTATTAAGATTCAGTGAGATCTTGCAAAGGGCCCAGAGCACAGAAAAAAATAGCTAATAGTGCTGGGAATACTATTTCAAGACAGTGTATTACTTGTCTTTCTTATCTGCTCCACTGTATTCAGGTTTTATTATTTAGTGTCTCACATTTCAACTATTGTGGAGGTATCTTAGAGTAAAAGTTTTATCCACATATAGTAAATAACTTGTTTTCAAATTAGTACATGCTACATACTCAGTTTCTTCCAATATTGATTGTAAATAATACTTGTAAATAATACTTGTAAGGGCTACCTTGCTACTAAAATTTTTATACCATTAGCTTTAATTTGAGTCTTCTTGAGAATTTAAGGTCCTAAGGACAGAAAGCATAGTTTATACTTTGCAGGTAGTCAAAGATGTTTTGTTGAATTTGAATTGGAGAACTGGAAAACACAGATTTACTTATTCAGTGCACACTTACTGAGTTCTTAAACAGAGCCTCTTACTATATTCATTGTTCCTTCCCTAGACATCCTTCCAGAATGGAAGTGTCAAGTCTCCAACTGCAGTGAGGTAGGTAAGTAGTGATCCAGTGATGGTGGAAACTAGAGCGGACTTCAGCTTCCAATGCAGTGTCCATGTTGATTAAAGGACCAAGCACCATTTCTGTAACTTACCTGATAAATGAAGCCAATATTATGCACCATAATATTAAGTCAATTCATGGATTGGTCAAGAATTTGGGGTGCAAAATTTGGCCCAGTCAAAATTTGGCCCAGACAACTATACCATTTTGTACAAATGACTCAATCTTTTCAAATTCCTGATTCTTCAACCATTTCACAAAGAGTGAAAACAAGACTTACGAGGACTACAATAATTTACAAAGAGGAAGAACTTGCCTGCAAAATTGCTTTGTAAGTCAGTTAAGGTAATTCATTTAAGACACTTAGAGGGAACTCAGCACATGGATATTTTTGTTATAATTTTGAAGATTAGTCACAAAATGTGTGGCATTTTGAAAAATATTAAGTTAACAGTACCTGTTTGAGAAAGATTTTTACATTATTCTTACTCATTGGTTACCTGGCCCATATACAGTAGGCATATGTATATGTATATAATCTTGTCTTCCTCCCCACTGCCAAAAAATGGAACAAGTGTGAAACATATTTGAGAAAAAGGATCAAGCCTGGCATGATGGTATGCTGCATACCCCTAATCCCTGTACTTGAGAGGCTGAGACAGGAGGACCCCAGGTTCAAGGCCAGTCCCAACCACTTAGTGATGACCTCAGCTACCTAGTGAGACCCTGTTTCAAAATAAAAAAAATATGAGGAGCATAGTGGTGCATGCTTGTAATCCCAGTATTTGCGAGGCTGAGACAGGAGAATCTGGGTTCGCAGACAGCCTCAGCTACTTAGTGAGGCCCTTTGCAACTCAGTGAGACCCTTTTTCAAAATAAAGAATAAAAATTGGGCTGGGGGTGTAGCTCGGAGGTAGAATGCCCCTGGGTTCCATCCCTAGTACCACACACACACACACACAAATAAATAAAATAAAATAGGACTGAGGAGTGTAGTTCAGAGGTAGAATATTCCTTAGTATGTCACAAAAGAAAGAAAAAAAGGAAGGAAGGAAGGAAGGAAGGAAGGAAGGAAGGAAGGAAGGAAGGAAGGAAGGAAGGAAAGAAAGAAAGGAGGGAGAAAGGAAGGGGGAAATTATCAATGCAAATAGAAATTTTGGATTCCACTTAAAATAACTAGCTACCACCTTCAGTATGTGGCTATCTTTTCATTTTGATTTCTTTCTTATTGTGCAAAATTGGGATGTGCAAAATTGATTAAAAAAAAAAAAGAAAGAAACATCTTCAGTCTCCATCACAGAGAAGCCAAGAAGTTTGTTAGGCTTATTCTTCTGCATGTAGGAAAACCCTCAAATTAGCTTTTGATTATTTTTTTTCTAATCGCCAACCACAAAGACACGCAGACAGGGAAAAAAGAAAATACATGTCAGACAGACTCCAAGCAGGAACTCCATATTGGATCACAAGGCTTGTAGTACACGATCAAGAAAAATCATTTGTACATCATTTAAATTTCTTTGAAATAATACAGTTATCTTATATTAAGCACATTGTGTTAAAGGCATTATTTTTTAATTTTACTAATTGAAAATATGCCACCTGTTCGTAACCCCGTTGAGATGTTCCTTCACTTCTCAATACTCTTCTGACTTCTAAGAATCACGCCCTTTCTGATTTACTCATCTGCTTACTGCCTGATTTTGGACAGAGAAAACTACCTCCTTTTCATATTAAATGTATTTATTTTACTTTCACATCTCATTTAAGAAGAGAAGCCATAAACAGGAATATATTGGATATGATCCAGTTTTTAATTATGTCCAATGGAAGAATTCCGTGAGAGTTGCGTAGGGCTGTGTCACTGATGTACATCAAGAGGAATTCAGATTTTATATTATTTGTTCTAAACCAGAACATTTTACTTATTATTCATAATACATGTTGAAAGCAGACACCAAAATGGCTCATTTGGAGCCTTTTTGAGCTCGCCGGCTAATGCACATTAACGCCAGTACACATTCTGTATTACAGATCCATAAAATGCATTTGCATAATATTGAAATTATAATCCCAAATGTGCACTAAAAACCTTTATGAAAAATTGTTACTGCTCAGCTACTATACAGTGGCTAATTTTTAATCTTCAGCCTCTCAGCTGCAAGTAAAGATGGGGTATTCTTTAAATAAAAACCTCAGGAGTAAGAGCCTGAAGTCATCTCTCCTCTCTTTTAGGCAGACTGTTTTCAGGGAGAGGAACACAGTGTCCAAAGGGAGGAAGAGCAGCCTTCGCAGTGATACCGCCCTTTGTGGACAGATGGCTCGCTTTGTTAGAGGAGGGGAGAGTACCTCTGATTTACCCGCCTTCTGTTTGCAGTGGGATGAGGGCTTCATGACTGGGAGAAAACCCCTTGCTAATCCGAGAAGAAACTCTCTGAGAACAATCCAAGTGGGTGAAGTGGCAAATATTTTAGTAGAGAATGTCGCTGGCCACGTGTGTGCTGGGTGCGATGCTGGACTCTTGAGTAAATAAGACACGAACCCTCATGATAGTTGAATCAAGTAGTGATTCCTCCCTTACACTGAAACAGTCTCAGGGAGGCCCAGCACCTGCCCTTGACTTCCCCAGTGTAACTGCTGCATACACCGGCAGCATCAGTACACATGCTTGATTCTTCAGAGGTTTCCACAACTGCGGTCAGATCATTTTCAGAACGTTCTAGATGAGATTTCCCTGAATTAACGTCACCAAATTGCATTTCCACCAGGCCTTTTTGAAGCACACGATTACAAGGCGAACCCTATCAATGTGATGATTCTCACCTTTTTCCGAGTGGCCCTGCACTTCCTCTGTGGGACTGGTCAGCTCCTGGCCATTGTCTCTTTGGTCCCAGACAGAAAGTTACCCTCTGTGCAAGCTCGGGCCCTGCTGCTCAGTTCACCAGGTTGTGAAGTAAGGAGACGTTCTCTGGTGTCCTTCCACCAGGCTCTACCTTCTTCCTCTTCTCTCTTCTGAAATTTCAGCGGCAGGACAGGAATAAGAAAACCCAGTTCAAGGAGACCTATCACCTGCTGGATGCTGACCTTATACATCTGCTCCCTGACAAAGGCCAAGAATAACCAGAGATAAAATAAAGAAATCCCCTACTTTAGCCTCAGGAAGGGGTTGGATATAAAAAGACCTTCCTTATCTTCTCTGTCATTTAATTTTCACTTACTTGATTTTAATAGGCACTACATATACAAATTCAGACAGTATAATAGTTCAAAAGTTATTTTTTATCCTATACGTGGAAGGTATGTCCCTCTTCTACTTCTTTGTAAAAAACACAAACAATGGCATATTAATGATATTCTGTACCTCGTTTTCTTCCTCATATCTTAGAAATTCTTTTGTGTAGGTATGAGAGAGCTGGCTCTTTTTTAATATGGATATGTCATAATTTATTAATCTGTCTTCTTTTAGAGGATATCTAGGTTTTTTCCAATTATTTGCTACCACAAATATAACTATAATTAATCACTAATTTATTGGTCATTTTTAAATGTGAATAGACCTATGATATAAAGTCCTGGAATGTACTTGTAAGATCACAGGATATGTACAATTTATTTATTTATTTATTTATTTATTTATTTATTTATATTTTCGGTGGTACTTGGGTTCCTGGAAACCCTGCTACCTCCAGGCTACACTCCCAGACCCATTTTATATTATTTTTATTTGGAAACAGGGTCTCTTAAGCCAGCGAGGCTGGCTTCGAACCTGCGCGATCCTCCTGTCTCCGCCTCCCAAGCGCGGGGATTACAAGCGTGCGCCATCACGTACGGCTCCTTCCTTTATTTTAAATAATTGAACCCAAGGGTGTGCTACCTCTGAGGTATACCCCAAGCACTATTTTGTGCTTTATTTTTGAAACAGGGTCTCAGTTGTGGAGGGTCTCCCTAAATTGCTGAGACTGGCCTTGAACTTGTGATCCTCCTGTCTCAGCCTCCCAAGCACTGGAATTACAAACGTGTGCCACCATGCCTGGCTACAATTTTCATTTGGGTAGATATTGAGAATATGCCCACTATACAGATTGCACCAGTTTCTACTCTGTGTCTCTAATCTACCAGCACCAGTACATGGAGGTTCCTTAGCTTAACCTTTAGATCAGGAGGTTCTGGGAAGCAATGGCTAAGAGGAGATGGATTTAGGGGCAGATTGGACAGAGGCCCGGGTTGGTTGAAGTCTGCAGGATAGCTAGCCTATTCCCAGGTAAGTGACAGAAGACAAGGATAGGAAACTCTCTATGAGTCCATTTTCTGCATTTCAAATGACTCTGAAAAAACCTAAACATATGGGTCTCCTGTCTGCTGCTAAAAATCTCCAGGAGGTAAATTCCACAGCTTTCCTGGGTAAACTATTTGGGTTTCTCACAACTCTTTTGAAAGTCAAGACATTTTTCCTTATGTCCAATATAAATCTTTCCTGCATACATCCACTTGTGAAAAACGTGTGCTAACATTTCCCCAAAGCAATGCAGCTACAACTAGCTACCCAACGTGATGCTATAATTTCACAGCTAAAGTATGTAGCTTCCTTTTTAAAATAGCATACACCTCGTAAGTCATTGTAGAAACCTTTAATGCCCATACAAGCAAAAAATTAAACACTTTTACCCTGTGTTTAATTTGTCAATGGGCTTTGTAGTGTGTGTGTGCGTGTGTGTGTGTGTGTGTGTGTGTGTGTCTGAAAATGTTGCAGTGTTCTCTTTTCTTCTCACATGTTATAATAATAAGATTATGACACCTTCTCGTTAGAAACTAATTAATGAATAGCTTTCTTAACAGCACACCCAATATCACTTCTGTTGAAGGAGACAAAGCCTCTGTAACTGACAGGCTTGTAGGTCATTTCTGAGTATATCTTTCTCTGGCTGTCTAGATACAATAACTATTTTAGGAACATTTGGCATCCAAAAAATCCAGGCATTGTGCGAATTAAAACATCTGCTTATACTTTGACACCCTCATTCTTCAAAGGTTAGTTGGATTTGCGGTTGCTTTGTTCAACAAGGCTGCTCTTAGAGCCCAAGGATGCACACTTAATTATTGGGAAGATATGTTTGACAGAGCTGTGGGGGAAAAAAATTACCCTTCATATTCAGACCTGCATTAACATTTTTATAGAACAAGATTGCCTGAGAGTCAAAGAAGGGGGAAAACTCCAGGAAAATAAATATGAATCTATTTGGTCACTGGTCTTCTACTGATTTACAAGACGCCAACCAATGACTCTTTGCTCTGTTCCCTAGAACTCATCAGCTTGCTATTAAACTGGCATTTCTGATTTCTGCTGAGGTTAAAGACAGCAAAGTAAACTCTGCTTCCACCAATAAATAACAGAGGGAGTTATTCTTTTCATTCAAACAGGCTTTAGATCACAGCAGACAGCTACAGCCAGGTGCATTTAGCTACATTCGTCACTGCCATGAATGCAAAACATGCAAAGAATCTGCTACACACGGGTCTATGGACCAACTTTTTCTGCCTTAAATATTTTTCCACCCTCACTTGTGGCCGAGCCGTTGTCACCCATCACTATCATCATTAGGAAGGGACAAGGCGCCTGTGGTAATGCCAGCATCCCCTGATTGGTTTGTTTATCTAGGCAGGTCCTCAGTGCCAGGTAGCAGATTGTATACTGGAAGGCTTTCTGTATCTGATGCCAAAGACTGGTAATCTCCTCCCTGGGCAGCTTGAGATAACACATGTCAAGAGGCAGCAGTGGCTGGTAACCCACTCATCACTCCCTAGTCCCACGTCCTGCTGTCCTCTCTTCTCCCAGTCTTCCCACTGCCATTCCAGAGGCAGATAGACCTTACTGCTGGTGGACCGGGAGATAGGGCTAGAAGATGGGGGATGGATAGCACAGGCAGCAACAGGAATTGGGAGGCAGGAAACAGCAGATGAACAATGACTCCTTTGGAAGCCTGCAGCTGGGTGTGTGTGTTACTTGCATACCCGGAACCTTTTGTTAAAGTGGCTTGCCCAGCTGTGTGGGCACATCGGTGGGGGGGGGGGCAGGGCAGCTCTGAAGCAGGAGATGGATTCTCAGAACAGAGTGACTTCCTGTCTCATTTGTGCATGAGTTGAGGAAAGGCACTCTCATCAGGGACCCACTGCAGAAAAGCCATGTGGTCCAGAGATTTATTTTCCCTCTGCCAAGAACATTATTTCCAAACTCGCTTTCCTAAGATCTCACAAATTCCCTCAAAAGATGATTTAACAGTTTAATGAAATCAACAGCAAAACAAAAGCCATGTGAATGAGGGACCTAGGTAAGGTTGAGTTTGAAATGAGTGAGGAACCTCGTAATGAGGTGTACAGCTTGGTATATTAAGCGATTTCTCTGCGGTACTTTTCCAGATGTGATGGAATACATTTATTTTTGTGCTCATCTGAACTGAAATAATACAAATGAGATACTAAAATGATATCATTACGTGCAGAAGTAGGCAAAGAATTTAGAATCCCAATTCTGTAAGTTAACAGCTGTGCGTGAAGCCATTTGGAGCTGCTTGGAGTCTGCAGTTGCCTAGGAACCTGTCTAGCTCATATGGACCGGCCATGATCTACGTGTGAGTCCTGCATGTTGATCGTTCAAGGATACTTTATTTCAGGCAAAAATAAATAGCTGGTAGTAAGAAGTCTGTCTCCACCGAAAGCTACAGTATGGCTGAATACAGTCACTGCTGTAGTGCCATAAAACGGGATGAGTTTAAAACTACCAGATGGTACCCTGTACAGTGCCTGAAATAAAATAGAGAATTAGGGTGCCCCAAGGTGTGCACAGGAAAGGCAATTACATGAAATAAATGGGCCTCGGGCCTACAGGATGCTCAAGTATGCTACACAGGAGACATATACTACATCTGGTGAACAGATTTTATCACACACTGGAAAGCCATAAAGCACGCAGTTGAATATCGGATCCCTGTCTCACAATGACATTTTACCTGTGTTGGTATTCAGTGCTGTTTATTTTAAAAGGTGCTGTAATCTCAATGATGTGTTTTAAAAGCCTCCTTAACATTGTTTTCTACTCTGCCCCATTTTGGGGTGGGAGAGCAGCTTGATACAATGCGAGGAGGGTCTGTGGACAAATACCCACTGCGGTTGCTCGAGATCCTGTTTTTATTTTGTTTATCTCGTCTCTGATGTGATTTGAGTAATAGGATTATACTTGTCAGCACTCCCCATTTGGGCAAATGCCAACATATTTTTAATGCTACTCCCATATCTCTGTGGCTTCACTGGAGCCGCCCTCCCCAAACCCACCCTCCTTTTTCTTAATGTTCAAAGAAAAAGCGATTTTTGGTGGTGGGGGTTTGTGAAGAGGACTAGAGTTAGCATGGAGCCCTTTCTTCCTTCTTTTCCCACAGATGCAAATCTGCTTTCTGCTTGCAAATGGTGTGTTCTTTTCTGTGTGAAAAAGACCCAGGAACATGTAACATTCATTAATGTTTTTAGAGTTGTTGTAATAAAATCCTCTCAGTATTTAAAGATAGTTTTAGTGTCCCTCCTAGGATTCATCCTCGCTTTGGTAATTGGGTAATTGCATCCCCTCCCCCACCAATAAATATTTTCACCCAATTAAGTTTAAAACTATAATAAATTTTAAAGAATTATAGTCTAAAATTCATACCCTAGAACCAGTATTAAGTATGAATATTTATCTTAAGCCGCTGAGCCGTGCAGCCTGTTCGCACACTTCCACACCTCCTGCGCGTGGCCTGGCTCCTGAGAGCTGCCGAGGGCGGTGGCCTCCTTCCTGGCGCGGGTGGCAAGAGCAGGTGTAGCTAGTACCCTTCGCTGCCTGGTTTTGGGATAAGCAATCCTTCACGTCAGTGTTCCTGCTCTTCTTTGTTTCCAGACACCATCCAGTTTATTTCCATTCACTCCCTCATTCACTTATTCACGCAGTCTTTCATTCATTACTATGGTTAGCTAGGCGTGGGGGACACTCAGAGGCTGGGCACTCTTTCTCATTTGCTCCACAAATCAATGTGTCCACCGGAACCTTCGAGGCTTCTCGCACAAGGTAAGCCCTCTGTCGCACAGCAGCGTATGCTGAAGGTCAACTAAGTGACACAAAGCTCTACCCCCATCACCCAGACGTTGGATAGCTGCAGAGCAGCACCAGGAAGACCATCCATGAGTCCACATTGCAAACTCTGGTCCAGGAGATACACCAAGCCTCCTGTTCCCCTCTGCTGGAAATAGGGATTCAATCACAGCCCCCAAGGCCGCAGTGACGCCTGGAGCTCTGGAGCCAGGGGTGGGGACAAAGGGGACCACCATGGTCTGAAAGCAGGGAAAAGTCGGCCCTGCAGGAGGGAAAGGGAGAGATGAGACATTGACTCCTAGGGAAGAAGGGGACCAAGAGGAGGAACTTGGCAAACTGGCTGGCAGGTACCCGCGCCGTGCAGGGAAAGCACCTGCAGCACCGGGGCCCCAGTGGTGGTATATCAGATGCTGTGGGGTGGGAGAGCAATGGCTTAAAACACACACACACAGTGATGTCAAGTCTGCGATGGGGGTGACATGATTTTGGATGCTGAGCTCTGGTAATAGAGTATGCTGAGGATAATGTTAAGTTTGATCCAGGTGTGACGGCACATGCTTGTAATCCCAGTACTTGGGAGGGTGATAGGAGAATCGCAAGTTTGTGGCCAGCCTCAGCTACTTAGAGAGACCCTATTTCAAAATAAAGCATAAAAAAATAGGACTGGGGGTGTAACTCAGAGGTAGAATACTCCTGGGTTCAATTCCCATTACCACACACACAAAAAAAAAAAAAAAGTTGATAGAAAAAAATGTTAGATATTTAAGGGACAAAACCTTTATTTTCAACAGTTCTATATAAATTTCAAGATTTTCCAAGTTTTTTTGGTACTGGAAATTGAACCTTGGACACCTTCTCTCTGAACTACACCCCCAGCCTTATCATATTTTCATTTTGGAAGAAGGCCACAATGGAAGAAGGCTCGGAACCTCACTATACTGCTATGGCTGGCCTCAAACCTGAGCTGGACTCCCGAGTACTGGAATTACAGGCTAAACTTCCAGAACTTTTTTAGGCCAATCAGTAGGAAAGTTATTTTAAAAATTCAGGCTTATAATATCTGAAAAATATTAGAACCAGTAATCTTGGCTTTCCACAAGCCTTTCTGATGAAGGAGGAGATGGTTGTTGCAATCAACATTTACAAAGAAGAAATTTCCTAAGTTCTGAAGTTTGACAGCAAAGTTATAGATGAGCCGATCCGATACCTGGCACATTCTACCATTCACGAAACTGGTCAAAATAATGCAACAATACTGTGTTTCATTCACGCTGAAATAATGTTAGAGAATGTTAATTGATTTCAAATATTTTATCTGAAAAAATAAAAACAATACTTGGGAGGTTTTGTAGTGCGCAGAGAAGAGGATCTCAGGTTCAAGGCCAGCCTCAGCAACTTAGCAGGACCCTGTTTCTTTTTCTTTCTTTCTTTCTTTCTTTCTTTCTTTCTTTCTTTCTTTCTTCTTTCTTTTGGTGGTACTGGGGATGGAACCTTTCTACATCCGGGCTACACTCCCAGACTTATTTTATATATATATTTTTTAATTTGGAAACAGGGTCTCTTAAGCCAGTGAGGGGCTACAAACCTGTGGGATCCTCCTGTCTCCCCCTCCCAAGCACGGGGATTACAAGCGTGTGCCACCACGCCCGGCATAGCTGGACTCTATTTCAACATAAAAAATGAAAAAGTTTCTGAGGGTATAGTTCAGAGAAAGACTGCCTCTGAGTCCAATCTCCAGTACAAAAAGAGAGTGAGAGAGGAGAGAGAGAGGGAGGAAAGAGAGAGAGAAGAGAGAGAGAAGGAGAGAGAGAGAGAGAGAGAGAGAGCGCGGAGAGAGAGGGAGAGGGGAGGGAGAGGGAGAGGGGGAGGGGGAGGAGAGAGGGAGGGAAAGAGAGAGAGAGAGAGAGAAAGAGAGAGAGAGAGAGAGAGAGAGAGAGAGAGAGAGAGAGAGAGAGAGAGAGAGAGAGAGAATCTGCATTCTGCTGCTGCTGTTTTCTGACTATGTAGGTTTTGGAAAGTTATTCCATCTCTCAAGCCTCAGTTCTCCATTCTATAAAGTGAGCTTAAAACCTACTACCTTTCTGGGCGTGATGGCGCACACTTGTAATCCCTGTGCTTGGGAGTCTGAGACAGGAGGATCATCTGCCAGCCTCAGCTACTGAGCGAGGCTCTCAGCAACTTAGTGAAACCCTGTTTTCAAATAAAATATAAAATAGGTCTGAGAGTATAGCCCAGAGGTAGGAAGCCCCTGCGTTACACCCCAGCGCCACCAACAAAACAAAACAAAACAAAACACACTACTACCTTCCTCATAGAGGAAATGAGACAATGCACAGAAGTCCAGAGCTAGGCTCCAGCATGAACTCAGCACTCTTTAGCTATTGTTACAGATAAAACCCCATGGAGAAAGGTGAACGAACTGAAGGTATAGGAAGAAGCAGAAGGAAACAAGGATCTTTGGGGAATTATAGGAAAGTATCAGAAAGCACATAAAAGAAAACAACCTTGGGGGACCTTTCGGGGGGATGGAGGCTACAGGAGGTATGAAATGGAGCTAGATTGGCCCACTCTCCAACGGATGCCCCAGGTTTTTTTTTTTTTTTATCATTAAAGAGCATCATCCAAGGAATGAGAAGCCTTTGGGATAAATACAGACCAGTGACGGGGATGGGAGAGCAATAAGGAATAAGAACACATGACAACTGACCCAGTGGCTTTGGGATGTGGTTAGAGGTGGGCCGTGGCTATCATTGTACATGTGGGTATAAAGATGGGTGGGTGTGAGGGGAAGATGGGCCCTAAAGGTAAGTACTATTAGGAAGGGAAGCAAAGCCAGGAAAAGGCTGGGTTATGATCCCAGGGGTGTTGTCAAGGTCTCCTGAAGATCCTTAAAGACAGAGCATCTACAGTCCAACATGTGGAGGAGGGTGGAGCAAATGGAAAGGCTTTGTGCTCAGAGGAAATTGTTGACACTGAGGAACAGGAGAAACCTATTTAGAAGGGCAAAACGAGTATAAATGACTTTTCAATGTTTCAACATTTTTAAGGTGATAGAGTAAAAGTATATTTTAATGTGTAGGGTAAGTAAGAAACATAATAAAACTATGAGACTTTAATTGGCCTGAAGATAATTTCAAAATGTTTTGAAGATAAAAAAGTTAAAAAATACATATCTGTCAGAAAATTCACCATCAGTAATGTAGTATGAAAGAGAAATGAAGCCAGACTGTAGACATAGTCCCATGCTAATCCTACTAACTAAACACACCTGAGATTTGTAAGGTTCAGAGACTAACAAAGACCTTGTGTTAGCCTGCTACTCAGAATTGGATAAGAGAATGATAAACAAAAACAAACAAACAAAGATCTTTCCAGGCTATAGAAAAGAACCAGGAAAATAGAAGTATAAGTACTTGAGAGCCCAGCATGGTGGCACACGCTTGTAATCCCAGGATTTTGGAGGCTGAGACTGGAGGATCGCAATTCACAGACAGCCTCAGCTACTTAGTGAGGCCCTTTGCAACTCATCGAGACCCTGTTTCAAAGTAAAGAATAAAAAATAGGGCTGGGGGGTGTAGCTCGGAGGTAGAATGCCCCTGGGTTCCATCTGCAGTACCACAAAAAAAAAAAAAAAGTACATGAGAACCCTCATCAATAAAAACTTTATAGGTGACTTCATTCGAAGCACCCCCTCTTCTGCATTTCTACCTTTTTAATGAACTTCTTTAAATCTTTAGCAAGAAAAAAATAAAAACATTATAGATATATATTAATTTTTAATATATCAGATTTCAGTACATCTCTTTTTCACTACTCTTTGTCATCTTATTGTCTTGAATTCTGAATTCTGTCTCTTTGACTCCACTAACTTTTCTCTATCAAAAATCAGTAGACAAACACCTGTGCACTTATATATTCAATATATATTTACTATGCATCTGTGACTTCTAGGGATCTCTGTTACTTATTAACTATATGATCTCTGTTGTCTGAGAATTTATGATCTGGGGAAAAGGTCTGTGTATACAGATAAGGAAGTAGAACACAAGACAGAAGATCAATATCATGAGTTTTATAAAGAATTTCTTTGAGGAAGAAGAAATTCCCAAAGAAGGAGATTCTCAGAGAAGTTCTTTGGGAATCTGGCATGAGTCAGGAGCTATGAATTCTCCTTGGGTGGACTGAGGTCTTCATGGGAGTTTAGGATTTCAACCATGAGGGCAGGGATTTTAGTAGATATTCTAAGCAGAGTGGAACAGGAGTAAGTTGAGCTGTTTTTAGGAAACATCAGGAAGCCTGGTGGTAGGGAGGAGAGGATAGTGGAAGAAACACCTCCCAATTGTGGAAGGCCAGGTTTGACATGTAATCAGTTCCCTATATAACAAAGATATTTCCTTCCGCAAAATAGCACAGAGAAACAAATAGCCCTGGGGCAAGACATTAATACTCTCTACTGAGCCTCTTGTTAAGGCTGCAGCAAAACAAATAGGAAGAAGAGTCAGAATCAACAGGACCAAAGCACCTGCTGGGTGAGGGGAGAGGGAAGAGGTTAGAACCAAAAGTTCTTTTCTGAATTCTTGTTCTCTTTAAACTTCCTGTCACACGAGTCACTGATTATCACTTCTGGCTTCTGGAAGCTTCCTTCTGTTCTTTATAATGAGGCAGCATTACCCTGCTTCTAGTCATGAGCAAAACAAATATTAATAAATGACTTTCATAAGAAAATTGGCTCTTTATTGCAATGCTCATCTCTCCAAAAGATTAAGTGATTTATTTGACTTAGGTCAACTTTGAGTTAAGCGGTAGGTCTGAGACCAGAAACTGAGACTTACCTACCAACCCGAGCTCCATCGCCCCTGGGAGGAGAGAAAAGAAAGGGTTTGGTTGCAGGTGTGTACAGATGTGAGCTTAGGGAATTGAAATGTTCCTGAGACTTTCCTGAGGGGGAACGTAATGCTTCATACTCGCAGGCAAAAATAGTTTGAAGTCCATTCCCAAGGCAGTGAGTTTTAAATAGAGATTTGATTTGGAATGGTTGACATATAAATCTTCTTCCCAGACTTCCACATGAAGCACACGTTTGATCCAACAGACAGCAATGAGTCTTTAAAAGCTATAATGGCCCATCATGTCAGACGGTATTTATGGATTTTCAGAGTCTTCAGATACCTGGTTCTTGTGCAAGCATGATAAAAGCCCTGTGAAATTTTTACTCAAATAAATAGGTGCTTAGCTAGTTGTGTTTCCTAAATGAAATGCCTCAGCCATTGTTTGCTTGTAAAATACCCAAGGGTCTTAGTCTATAATTTGGAGGAATGTGCTGCAAAATTTCTATTGGAAGAACAAAGCAGTTTGGGAGCTGTAGGAAATTGCTAACTTCTATTTTTCTTTGTCACACTGCTAACTGAATAAGAAATATACTCCTGAGTACTAGTGCTTTAGGTAGGCATTTATCGGGTCCTATCTTAGTGACATAGAGGGTGATGGGAGTAAAATGGTTTTGTATTTGGAAAACCTATTTGAGACATAGGTCAATAATGTTAGGAACCAAATATTTTTGTTACACTCTTAGCTAATAGGTGTTAGAGGATAATAGTTATAGAAATGGAAAACTTGCCTATAGAATCATTGTGTTCTCTCATTCCTAGCAAATAGATGAAGAATATTTTTGCCATCTTGCAAGCCCTCTTCTTTGATAAGAAAGGAAATTAATAGTTTTACCGGTATCATTCTGAAGTATTTGTTATCACATGGAATTAAAGTACCCCTTTCCACACACCATTTGAAACAAAATAGTTTAGAAGTAAGTTGTGGTAAATAAAGCTTTTAAAATTTTATTTATTTATTTTAGTGGTGTTAGGGATAAAGTCCAGGGCCTTCAGTATGCTAGGTAAGCACTCTGACACTTAGGGGATACTCAGGAGGCTTCCTGGGTCTTCTGTGTTCCATAGCCAAGGCTTTAGCTTAACTAATAATCAGAGTTGGGCATGGTGGTGCATGCCTACAAACCCAGTACTTGGGAGGCTGAGGCAGAGACTCACAGGTTTGAGAACAACCTGAGCAACATAGTTAGACTCTGTTGCAAAACAAAAATAAAATGTTGGAGTTATAGTTCAAAGGCAGAATGCCCCTGAATCCAATCCCTAGCACCACAGGAAAAAAATCAGAGGCCAGAAATGTTTTGATTTGTATCAGTCAGCTAAATCTAAAATCACAGGGATAATTGCTCTAAAACAAATTAAAAACACTTTCCTAATCTGCTTCTATATGAGGTCGATATTGGAGAAGGGGTGAACATAAAGGGTTTTTTTCCTTTGAGTATTGAAGTGGGAACATGAATATATAGATAGCCGTGTCTATGGTCAGAACTTAAGGATGGCCGTCCTCACATGCTCACTACTGTGGTCCTCTCAGGCTGTCCCCTGAGAGGTGTAAGCCCACCTTGGTGGGCTTGTGCCTATGCCAGCATGATTTAGGAGATCCTCCTCACCTTCCTCAGATGAAGTTCACGTGTCATAGGCTTGTCTGCTTCCAACAGTTTTTATTTTTTGTTCGCGGAACTGGGGTTGAACCCAGTGAACATTCTATTTCTGAGATGCACCCCCAGCTCTACTTTTTTATTCTTTATTTTGAAACAAGATCTCGCTAAGTTGTGTAGGGCCTCACTAAGGTACCTGAAACTGGCCATGAACCTGTGATCCCCTCTCTCTGCCTTCCAAGTACTGGGATTACAAGCGTGCATCATCACCCGGCTTCCAACAAGTTTTAACGTGTATTCCTGCCACAAAAGATGTCCGGCTTTACAGTTTGCACACAGGACCATTTCCTTATCTTGTGCATAAGCTAACTGAGCGAATTCTTCTTTACCTCTATCTCATTCTAACTTCTGTCATACACACAAGAAAAGGTAGTTCAGAGATAGGCACTCTTTCAAGATGAGTGAAGTCAGGAGGGGGCTCTGGACAGATGAGCCCAACATAGATTTCAATATGTTATTATAATATAATAATTGCTATTATTATTAGCAATAATAATAGATTATTATTATTATTATTATTATTATTATTACAGCTTTGTACTTTACACCAAACACTTGCTTTGTAGCAGTCTCTGGGCTCAATTATTGCAGTTTTGTACTTTGTACCAAACACTTGCTTTGTACTAGTCTCTTGGCTCAATATATAAAGATAGTCATTTAATCCTCACAACAATGCTATGAAGTAGGTGCTGTTAGTATTTCTATTCAACAAAGGGAAAACCAAGGTTCAAATAGAATTAAGAAACCTTCCTAAGGTCTCACAGGTAGGTGGCAGAGCAAGGACTCAAATCCAGGTCTGTCTCATCCTGAGCTCTAGCTTGAAGAACATTAGTACCTCGTTGTTTTCTGCATAGATGCTTATCTATTTCCGGTCCAGTCCCATGGTGATCATAGATTAAACAAGAGAGACAGACCTATCTCAATTCAGGGAAGACTTTATTAGATTTAATCTAGCATTTTTGATATGAGTCTCCAAGAAAGGATTTATCAGACAATCCAGATAAGATGAATTCTCAGACCCCAGTATAGCAAGGGCCTAATCTACGTCCAGTGAGAAAGGAACCGAATGTATCCAGCACTCATGATGTTCCTCCTTCAAGGGTTGGTAACTAGACTTATTCCAGAGCCCTTAAGGGGATTCCTGGCATGGGGGCTCCGGTCCCAAATTCATGATACTCATGTGACATCAGTCTCCCCTGATGTGGCATCAGTATTCCTGATCAGTCTCCTCTGATCAGACTTAAAATGAGGCTCTGGAGTTGAGCCGTAATGACATACCAGTTCCAAGCACACTAGCATCCATATCAGCCAAGGGAAAGGGGTATATTGGCCTGCACTCTAAGATAAGGGTTACACCTGCCACAGCGAATTCTCAGCTGAAGAAGTCACTCAGCCCCTGATGCAGAAGCTACTCCTGATTATTAGTTAATACGCACTACAAAGAACCTCAAAAATACCCCTCTGATGGCATAAAGTAAACAAAAGATTAATATCCAACATTTATATGCAAGCAATACATCATTAATGATCATTATAGAGAACTTGCTTAGTTCAAATGAGGTTCCAGAAGACTGGAAGCATTTCACTGTAGCACCAGTATTTATAATCGCCACCCTGGGGAACAGCAGGCCCATCAACTTGACATAGCTAATATGCAAGGTAATGGAAATAAGTAGAGGTGAAACAGAGCCACGCGGACACTGAATTATCGTGGGAGCCAATTTCCATGCAAATAATTAGAAACTGCCCTATTTATTAGCAGAGTGGAGAGGACACTGCCTCAGACACCTTAGGTCACAATTTTACTTTCCATTTAAAACTGCCACGACAGGTTGCCCTGCTTCTTAAAATCACAGCAAAGAACATCTGATGCAATTGACAGAGGACAAATAGTTTCTAGAGAAATTTGCGGAACAAGTTTGTTCCCATGTGGTTGGGAAACAGCAAGATACTGGAGAAGAGGTTAGTCCCTCTGGAGTTTAGTCCCTGTCACTGTGCAACATATTTTGAGTCCCTTAATCTATCTGTCTGTTAATTTCCTGAACTGTAACATGTGGATAATGTCGCCTCACCTGTCTTACAGTTTGTGTAAAAGAAGAGAGAAGAGATTTGTATGAAAGTACCTCGTAGTATGTAAGACAGAAGAGGGAAATGCAAATGGCTCGATGGGCACTGTGGGATCTTGTAAACTGCTGAGGCGTGACCTCTGAAGGGCCCCTCAGCCCTGGCCCACTGCTGCCTTGCAGAATTCCAGGACTGGTATCCTAGGCAGGTCTTCCCATACTAAAGCAAAATTAGAAATACTTTTTTTGATAAGAAATATCTCAATTTCAAAGTGCAGCAACTAAAACAAGAATTTCTAAAACTCTATGCAGACTGTATTCTGTTTGTAGGTTATTCATCCTCTCTTCAATCTCTTACCAATGGGTAATGTGGTATAAGAGCAGTTTGACATTGTATTAGTTGATAATAATAATTACTAATATGTAAAATTACAGAATAGACTATTTACTATCGATGTTCACCTAGGCTGGTTCCATAGTTTAGCTATTGTGAATTATGTTGCTATAAACATGGAAATGCATTTATCACTTCAAGTACTTTTTTAAAGTGTATAAAAGACAATTTTTTCCAGTTTTATTAAGGTGTGATTGCCCAAGAAAAAGCATGTATTTAAGGTATATGACATGATGATTAGACAAGTTTTGTTTTGTTTTTCTTGTACTGGGAACGGTACTTATCCCTAGATCTGACTGATATTCTTCTAAATGTTAAATGAAGTAGTTCTATTAGAATCATGAGAATATAATATTATAATTCCTACTTCCACACTGTAAACTGAGTGAGATTATCCTTGGAAAAGATTATCTAAATTTTGTGGAAGCTTTAATTTTAAAAATAATTTCATGGAAACTTTAATTTTATTTAGATTTCATTAGTAGATATAATGTAGTAGTAGATATAATGCTTTTCACCCTCAACTTTTCTTAACAAAACCTTTCTCTACGACCATTCCAAGGAAGACTTCTCAAAGCACCATTAATTGTGAATCTTTTCTGTAAAAATAATTTGCCATTTTCTCTCCTGCATCTACTGCTCAGTTTAGAAACTGAGTGAAACTAATAATTCATTTTTATTTTACCAGACAGAGCAGGAAGTGGCCAGAGAAGGCAATTTCTTCACCTGACTTAAAGGCAATGATGATATGGGGAAGGAAAGCTGCCCAATGTCAATCCTGTGTCCACCTCAAATACAAGGGAACTGGTCTGGAGGAGGCACAGAAAGATTTTATTTTCCTATTATTGGAATTAAAGACTTCCCTGGAAGTTTGTCATCCTGGAGAATAGTATCTAGAAGGAATCTTTAAGATTGAGAAAGCTATTTCCAAAAAGATCTAAGAATCACAGAAAGAGAGGAGCAGGAGAGGAGTGGAGAGGAGCAGGCCTCCTTTCTCTATTAATAGGTCCAAGGATCAGGTGAACATTTGAATGATGAATGAAACGTGACTTAGTATATCCTTATTAAGCTCTATGCTTATTTGCATCACTGCTAGAGATTTTTTTGTACAACAGCTATAAAGCAATATTTCTTGCAGGACAATTAGTACAAAATGATCATTCCTAGTGATTTGTGGCAAAGGTCTAAGAAAGAAGACATTTCTGATGACCTGAAATCCTTAAGCATGCAAGAGCTATGGTTTCCCAGTCTGAGCTTGTGACCCTGCTGTTCCTAAAGCACTCCCATATCTCTTTTTCTGCCCAGCCATCTCCACTGTTCCCTTGTAGCATGGAGATGAGGGCTCCCAGGCAATAGAAAGCAGTTAAAAATAGCAGGAGTTGGCTCACAAAGGTCATAGTGGAGGGAAGGCAGAAATGGACGCTTACCAAGGGTGGAGTGTGGCACTGGGATGCTTGCTGAGCATGTGAATAATGTGCATGGGTGGAAAAGAAAACAAGATGGGCAGCCAGGAGCAGAGGAGCCCTGTCCTCTCCCATCCATGGGCTCAGGGCTGCGTCCTTCCCCTTCCTGGCAGAGCCCCGAGTGCTTCCCCAAGGAACCAGGGGATTACAAGAGGAAGTGCGTAACCCCTGAGAGAATCTGAAACAAAGGCAAAACAAAAAAAGAGACTTCCCTTCATGTGCCCTTCATTCTAAGAAACAGGGTTCTCTGAAAATGGCATTTCCTTGGCTGGTGAGAGGGCACTAGTCCCTGAATTCTCCAAAGCAACCACAAAAGAAGAGTCCTGAGATCATTACAACTCATAGGCACCTTAGCATTCATCATAAAAAAAGGAAATGACAGCCATTAAAAATTCCCAAGGATGGGTCATGCTGGGACTGAAGGAAGAACAGTACTAATTTATAAAACATGAGCAACACGCTCACCTGCCCCCACACTTCCCAAAGCAGTGTGTGAAGCTCGAGAGTCCGAAGCCCTTCACATCACATTCAGCTGTGTAAGTACTTAGGAGGCTCTGGTATGTGTTTAGCACTGTGCTAGAAGTTTCCTTCAATGGCCATCAAGAGAAGGCTTTCTCATTAAACTAAGGCATCGCCTGTAGAAATGGAGTTAGTGGTGTCAGGAGAGGCTCCTTAAGCTTAATGGAGGACTTATATCCTGGCCCTTTATTCAAAATGTAAAACTGCAAGTTCCAGAAGTGGGTACCCTAGAGGTGGGACATTTAGGGCACCACATCTATCAAAGAAATCACAGGGCTTTTAGACAACATGCAGCCTGTTGCAGGCCCAAACTTAATGCTCTATAGAGAACTAGACCCAATTAAACTGGGGACAGCTTAGGAGCTGCCAAGTTTCATACAACTTCCAATGGATTTGGAATGAGGACTAGAAAAGCAGGCCCAGAGCAAAATGAGCTGAGTCGGGAAAGGGGAAAATAGATTCAGAATGTAAAAAGCAGGGCTCTTTGATGGGCTGAAGAACTGACACATGGAAAATGTAATGCATTATTGACAAACACGTATGCTGGCTGCAAAAATAATTAACACAAGCAGAAAAGAAATAGGAATGAAATGGAGCAGAAAGACTTTGAAAGATTGTGAAGTGGCCGCTGAAATTGCCAAGCTAATGTCAGAGAGATGATTAAAATTTTCCAATAGAACAGGTGAATAGGTACTTAGGAGGGTGTGATGTAAACCAAGAGAGAGTGGATCATTATATGAATCTGCACTGAGGTACTAATCAGCATTTTATGTGCAACTTTGCAATGCACATTTTAGCAGATGGAAGAGGCTCTTAAAAGCTGATAGCTAAACCGAGTCTGACTGCCTTTCTGTTCCATAATAACTGTCCCTGGAATGGGTACTTGCTCCAAGTGAGCACCGCACATCCAGTTCCCACAACAGAATTCCAGAAACATCAATATGCTCACAAAGTAAAGATATCTGCAGAACCCTTGGGCCCTAGAAGAGGAACGAAAAGGAGAGGGTATTTAAGTCTTCCTAAAGTGGGGTGCCTGGATAGACAGGCATTAATCAGAAAAGCTGGAGACGTAGCAATCAGGACTCAGCGAAGATCAAGTGCCGGCAAGCAGAAATTCTTCTGCAGGCCAAACTGTATCCATGCACTAGGCACGCATACACACATTCTTGCAGAAACGGGATTGCTGTAATAACAAAAACAATTAGATGGTGGATTGTGGGTATGTTAAAAGAGAATAATTCTTCATGATCAGAATGACTTTTTCGCTCATTCGACAGAAAAAAGACTCTTATTTTTTATTTGTTGGCAAAGCCAAATTAGGAAAATATATATCTTTATGACCATAGGAGACAAATGAGTGATACCAAATATCACTAAAAATGCTATTAATCTACAGTGATATAAAATTACCATCTCAGCACAAAGAAAGCCTATATAATCTGAATTTTTCTAGCATCATAAAAACGAATGAGAAGCGAAATTGAGAGTAAGTATGCTTTTGAGATGCCGTTAAGAGTTACATGCATTGTTAACGAATGTGGCTAGACAGACTGGTGATTTACCTTGAGTAGCACATTTATAGACACACAGAAAATTTCCAAGTGGGACCAACTCATTACCCTGCGTGGTGGTTGATGGCACCTTTGAGGGTGTTATTCTCCTTCCTTAGATATTTAAGTGTGGTTAATTAGCTATTGACTTTATGGTTTATTTTCCCCTGTTTTCATTTGCTCATTTTCTGTGTATTTCAGAAGCCCAAAGTAGCTGGGGGTAGGATGAGGGTATGGCAAGGAGGAGGATACAGGCTAAGAGTATCTTCTTCAGAGCAGAGGAGCCCAGGTAACCTCACTGTGACCCGTGAGCAACACAAGGGGCTACCGGCTCCATCACTAAGGGGCCTTTCCCAGATCTGAATGAAGCCCGCAGTCTCCATCATCTCCTGCTCCATTCAGGAAGATGCAATATCAGCCCACTTCCAGGCTATTTTCACAAGCCTCTGGAAGAGCCGGATGAGCAGGATGGCTGTGTCTGACAGGAAATAGAGGGCAATGGCATCGGGCTGTTGAGCAGGTGTGAGGTCCATGAGGATGTGGAAGAGGAAGGGCTGAGAGAGCTAAAAAGACAGAGAAATGGGAGCAGAAGGGAAATGTGTGCTTCCATTTCCATACAAGAGAGAGGGGAGAGAGTGAGAGAGAGAGAGAGAGAGAGAGAGAGAGAGAGAGAGAGAGAGAGAGAGAGAGAGAGAGAGAGAGAGAGAACCCATCATCACTACCAATAACAACACGTAGGGAACATTTACAAAGAGACATGTGACAATTTTTAATTTGTTTCAAAGGGTGGTATGGCAACAGAGTAAGGTGATAAAGCTACCAAGATGTTATCAGTAATCTTCAACAATTTGCTGCTAGCCAAGAAAAAAAGCAGAGCTTGGTTGTTGTGGCTCCCAGCCCCCTTTGTTGGCTTCTTTCTGCAAAGAGTTTACCATCTATATCCTAACACTGCATGCAAGACATCCTCGTGAGATGAGCAGGGACTCTTATTTATTTTTTGGTGGTACTGGGGTTCCTGGAAACCCTTCTGCCTCCGGGATACACTCCCAGACCTATTTTTTTTAATACTTTTTAATATGGAAACAGGGTTTCTTAACCCAGAGTGTGCGGCTGGCTTCGAACCTGCGCAATCCTCCTGTCTCTGCCTCCTAAGGGAAGGGATTACAAGCGTGCGCCACTACGACTGGCTGGGACTCTTAGTTAGAAGCCCCCTTTGCTGAGTATTACAATCTCCTGCTCAGAGGCACATAATTAGATCAAAGCTAATCTAGAAATAGAATTGAAGTCTCACTCTAGTCTATTATTCTTTCCATGAAATGTAATCCAACACCTTTTCTTAACATAACAGTAGGCAGAGACACCAGCCTCAAGGACACAGGATGCTGGACAAGGTTTTGGGGGCCATAGTTGACCCCAGGGATAAAATCAGGTTTGTAGGATCTAAACTTTGTGGGTCAGTCTTAAGAAAAAATAATTCAAAAAGACAAATGCAAAATCAGTTATGGATGGTAAAATTTGTTTCAAATGAGTAAAGAAATCACATCATCAAAAATTTTATACAACTGAAAAATAGTGCAATTCAAAAGAACACAGGAAAATCACATTATGTTTTTAGTAAGTAATTGCCTGATACAATTGTTTCCCTGCCTTCATAATCTTTGATTGACTCTTTATATGGTAACGATTTTGTAATATTTCCTTTAAAGAGGATAGAATAATTCAGCCTTTTCTCTAGTATGGTTGATCAAAATGTAGTTATTGATGGCTTCAAAAGGGGACTTTTCACTTTATACTTTTATTGGCAGTACCATATCTGTAAATCTGTAAATACCTCAGTAGTTTCTTGTCGAAAGTGAAAGTTTTGGAAGACTGTCAACTCTCAGACCCAGCTGGGAAGCCCTATATTCTGTGGCCCCAGGCTCCCTAGCCACAAGTCTTTACTACTCCTCCTAACCAGGCTCACTGGGGTCAGGGAATTCTGAAGCTGGAGGCTGAGTGGTAATAAGTAGTACCCGTTTAGATCCTTGTTGCTTAAAGTGGAAGTAATCCAAGATGCTCAAGGCATCACTCCAGGAGAAGCTGTCATTAGGCATCCATCATGTAAATGGAGAGGTATTTTAGAGCCCATAAACCCAGCCAGCAGCCTCAGGACCACTACAGGCAAGGGCCATGATGTACCCAGGGTGAGTCAGTTTTTTTGTTTTCTTGCTGGGGTGGCTGCTTCCTCTTGCATTTAGTGTCCCAGTCTTGAAAAACATCTTGAAATCAAAGCTTCTCTAGGGATGCTGTGAATATACCTCTAGTTGGCCTTGGACAAATTATGAAATTGAAGATTCACTTTCAGAACCTCCCTTTTTCCTTGGGGTATGTCTTATTCTTGGAATGGAACTGCAGGGGAAACTCATAATCATGGCTATGTAAGTTTGAGGTTCAAAGGAATTCTTTTAATCTATCAACAGTAAATTATAACATTTTGATCACTTCTGTTAGAGAAAAGACTAAATTACCTTTTCATGCTCTATGTAGTACATATTACAAGACTGTTATATAAAAAGCCAACCAAAAAGTATGCAGTACAAAATTGGAAAGGAAAAAACTGTGGTATGGTCTTCACACTAGCCCTAGAACTTAGAGGAGATACCCCAGGCCTGCAGGCCTTGCTCTTGGCTTCCTGGTAGAGCTCATTAAGCAAGACTTTACTTTTAAATAAATGCCTGAAAACTAGATAAGTAACCCCATACTTGGGGTAATTGACTTTAGACCAGAAATCCTTAAAACAAAATTCCCAAGATTTTAAGGAATTATGCTGCAACTATGGGATTCAGTGTAGCCAGTAGGAAAGATGCGTTGATGCTGGAAAATTTCCCCACAATTAAGCCAAGAGGTAAACACACCCGTAAGGTCGATGCCTAAAGGTAACAAGAAGTCTGAGTTTATCAGGTTTTGATCAGATGTGAGGTTCAGATATCAGCTTCATGATCTATGACAAGTTTCTTAACCTTTTTATTAGTTCTGATCTCCTCATGGGCTAGAAAGGGGAAGCAGTGATTATACTTAGCTTGCAGGATATGAAGGCACCTATCACCATGCCCTGCATATGGCATTTAATACATGTGGTTTCCTTCCTCTGGATTCACAATATAGGCTCTTGCATTTTATAGACAGTTTTCTATGGTATCTTTCATCTTTACTAAATGGTCCACTTATGTAACTCGAGTTCCTGTTGAAACCCAAGAGACCCCATTGTTTTTAAGTCCTTACTAATTCCTGACTTTTGCTTTATCTTCTTTACCCAAAGACCAAACCCGGAACTCTTGCTTCCACCCCATAATGCTTGTTTTGTGTGATATCGACACTAATCCTTGGAAGAAAAAAGCTGATAGTAGTATGTCATCTCTTTACATAGCTTTTGATGTTTAACATTCCTAGAAAGACTGGCTACATCTCCCAGAGAGGAAGTCCGAGGCATCGTGATACATAATACAGCTTTTCTCTTACTTGACTTCTCCAGGCTACATGGATTTACGAGTACCCGCAGGCAGTTAGGATTCACCCACTCACACTCAGTGGTCAGTGCTAAAGGTGCTGGTTTCTGATTAAATAAGGTATATTTAGTTATTTTAAATCCTTTTCTCTCATTTGGATTCTTGAGTGCACTTAGAAGTGCACTTTTCTGGGCCTCTTCCTAAAGCATACTGATTTTAGGTACCACAGCAGAGCTTTGTTTAGCTTGTGGCTGTTGGATTGTATCTGGCTCTATTTATTTTTTTTTTTGAAGTTCATTATCTTCTTTTGAAGGACAGAAGGGGTTAAGGAAAAGAATACAGGAAAGGTAGGATTCTGGCACAAAATGAATTGATTAAAAGGTAGTGATTGTCTTTCAGATTCTTGATCTCATTCTCAATCTGGCATAGTTGTTTTCAAAGGTGGAAAAGGATGGCTAGAAATCAATAGGGAGAAATGTTGGGATGTGAAAGTGCTCAGTGTGGGCAGAACCCATATCAGCAGAGCCCTCTGAATGCAAAAGGAAAGGAGAGTATACCATGGCTTTCTTTAAGTTGATCTCTGCTCCCAACCTTGAGGGAATAAAGGAAGTGTTTTCGGGGGCTTTAACTTGAGCAAATAGAATTGAGGTATAGCATAGTACCTTGAGTTCTTTGGAGTAAAGGTCCTGGCTAAATTTTCCTTGCTGATAAATGTGCGGGGCACAAATTGTACCCAATTCCATTATCTGTGTGATGCATACCAAGTTCCTTGCTTTGTAGCAAGAACATTTTACATTAAATTATTCTAAAATCACTGATCTGTATTCTCATATGAATAAATCTTTGTCATAGACATAGAAGAAAATAGATGTTAAAAATAACTTGGCAGTTGGGATAATTGAAATAATCTAATCCAGTCATTTTACAGATGGAAGAACGTAGGCTCAGGTTGCTAGAGCGATTTGGTCAAAGGCCGGCAACCAGCTGCTATGGTTTGAACTTTTCAAATTTTATATGTTGGAAACAATCACCAATGCAACTTTGTGGAGAAATGAGGCCTTTGGGGAGGTGTTAGTATTAATGTCACCATAAAATGGTTTTGGGGGAGTGAGTTCTTTCTCTTCTGCTCTTGTACAAAGTGAGAACATTCCATTCCATTATGTTCTTTATAAACTACCCAGTCTTGGGTCCTCTGTTTTAGCAGCACAAAATGGACTAAGATTCCAACATTAGCATCGAGTTGTTCTGATGCATACTCTAAGATATGCTGTGAGAATATTTGTGTACCACAAATCAACTGGAGAGGATTTGAGAATATCTATATGAGCTGGATGAAAACATTTACTACATTTTCTTTATATTTTATTATGATTATAGTAAAAATAAAATACAGAACCTTGGAAATGGATATTAAATATTGAATTTATATAAAACCCAAAATAAATTTTTCCAAAAATTTTAATGAAAAAGTTGAGCTGGCTTCCATGCACATAACTGTTTTATACTAAGTGTTATGCTTGAAATGGCTATGAGCCTGTCCCGATCAAGTCTTTTTAATGATCTCTTCAAATTCTTGATAGCCACCATTGATGAGAAACTTTGTTCGCACAAGTAGGTGATAAAAAATTTAAAACCGTTTTTTACAGCCATTCAAAAATTTACAACAGTTGAAATTATCTTTAAAGAATCTAAGAGCTCTTTTTTTATATTTTCTTTGACTGATGTAAATGTTGAAATTTCTTGGGATAATGAGAATGTATTTCAATCTAGTCAAACCTTTTCATTCCAATTATTTCAAAAGAATTGGGCCTGACCATACGGAATGCGTGTGTGGTGCTGATGCTGTGGCCTGCCACCGGTGTGGATTCAATTTAAGGGCACACCTCCCACTAGTGGGCACACGGGTGAGGAATATGTGAAGAAAGAGGTACAGGCTGCCCTCTGCACTGTGCCTGGCAGAGGTCCTACCTGGCCTCTCAGCCTCCCTGTCTCATACACTCAACCTAGACTCACATCACAACCTTCATGCCCCTGGAACAAGAACTTTCTAGGTCTCTGCAGACTCTTGTCCACAGTAGGCAGCAGTATGCTCCACAGTGGGACGCTGTACTGTGATTTGGTCAAAGTAGAAAGCAGGAAGTGCTCTTCTCTGTGCGGTGCAGACAAGCTCATGGCCTTGGCCATCTGCAGGGACTATGGGGCCTTTAGTCGCAGTACCTTCAGGCAGCTTCTGAGGAGTCCTAGACTGACAACCCACTCAGGGCCTCCGTCACCCCAGTTCTCAAGGGCTGAGGGTTCACTAGCTCAGAATACACAAGGTACCATAATACACATGGGACTGCAATCAAGAAGCCCAGAGGATACGGATGGCTGCCCCACGTCTGCGACTGACAGCCCAGATCTAAAATCGTATTTCCTGCCCCTAAGTCTGTGCTCTTCTCCCTTTTCCATGATTATGCCTATTAATTAATAATTGGACCAGCATACTGTCCTCAAGAATAGAAGTAGTATCTCCGAATTCTGCTGGTGGACTGGTAAGCAGTTAGTCTTACTTCTCATGTATAATAAATGGTGGTCCTAGAAATTCTTACAATTGGTGTTCAATAGAAATGTTATTTTATAAATAAATTTAAAATAATAAATTCTATTATACCCACTGCATGATCACGGAGGTATTGCTGCCCTCTCTCCAAATGTTCATTGTCAATAGGATTAGCTTGGTATCACTGACCAAATCAAAGTCCAACAAACATCACTGAGGATTTAAAAAAAAAATCTCTTTTATCATTTTTTTTTTTTACCCAAACTGCCTTCACTATTTGACTTTGCATATGCTTCATCCATTTCAATTCCCCTGGGCTGAACAGTTTGTGTTATAAAGAGTAGCAGCCTGCACCGAAAATGCCCTTCTTCCATCTTTCATTTTAGAAAGAAAAACAGGAGGGTTTTTTTTTTTTTTTTCCCTTTTTGTGTCTGGAAAGAAGTGCTGAGTGGACAGCCCTGGTGGCTTCTGTTTATACTGTGAGCAACTGCAGCACAAATCAGCACCAAGTTCCTCTCGATTTCTATCTGGAACAATATTATCCTGCAGGGACCCACTCTGGGGGTCCACAGGGTGATGGATTCCTTGCTGTTATATGGATGTGCCCAAGGGGGCAATTTTAGCCCCTCGTATGCTACCAGAAGAAATGAACAGTGATGAGGTCAGGGGGGTACCACGCCACCATACTCTTGTCATAACTCACCAGCCGCACACATGTATTGAGGCCCTACTATGTACAAAGCCATATGGTAAATACTACAACTAAGTGCTATGAACTAAGTCAATGTGCTGTCTAGTCCAGGATAAAAGAAATAATAACTGTTTATTGAACATTTCCTAAAAGTCAGGCACTAAATCAAAGATATAACATGCATCATCTAATTGGACTCACCATGATCTAATGAAGACTTCATTGTTATCCCGATTTTACGCAAAAGTGTATTATTATTCCTAAGCTTATGGCATTTCTAGGAAAAGGTTCCCCATAGTTACCTTGTCTGTTCCAAGTAAATGTACTTGTAATGTACAAGTAAGTGTACTTCTCCACCTCAGCTCCTTGTTTGTTCTCTTCAAATTTCTTCTTATACTTTTAATTTGTTCTTATACTTTTAATTTGTTGGATATTTTTTGTTTGGCTTTCTCCCTCACTATTATATCATGTTTTATGCGGCTACAGGTTGTATATCTTTTGTTTTACTGCCTTACCAGAGTCCTTAGACACATAGTAGGATCTCAGCATTAATTGAATGAATGAATGGATGGATGAGCAAATGAATGAATGAAACTGAGATGAAAATCAAGTGCTTTGTTCAAGATCACGGAACTCATGACGGAACTGAAACTCAGTGTTGGCCTTTCCCATTTTACTTACATAAGTAAGTATATACTCTCTCAACTGTATGTAAACTCCTGAGGATTTGAGATGTAGGAACCAATACAGAGGATTCAGGGTATCTTCACTAAAAGAACGCCTTATTCTCAGGTATAGTCCAGAACTTAGTAAATCCTTAGCTGAAAATATACTGGGACTCCTGATAGATCTACTGTATACTGACCTCCTGATCATATCACTCTTTCTTACTCATCCTTTGATTTCCTTCACTCTTTTTGCCACTCATGAATTCTAGGTGGGTATTATGGATACTCCTTAGAAACTGGGTATTGTGAATACTCCTTGGATATTCATTCAGACCATATATCATTTTTTCCAGTGTAAGACATGGAAGGGACTGGAAAATGAACTCAATAACTGGTTTCCCAGCACATAAGCTGGAGCTAGAAATGCCCATTTATTATCCAAACTCCATTCATTATCTGACTTTGCTTCCAGAAACTACATAGCCAAATTTCAGTTTTTCCCATTGATATTGGACCAGTTAGAAGAACAGAAAGATTAAATTGGTGAGGGAATTGGCTGGGCTTTTTGAGAATTCCTTCCTGGACCAAGAAGATTTTCAAACATGGTACCTAGGGCTTCCACATAGGAAATGCTCAACTTTATTGCAGGAATAAGTAAATGATTAACTGGATGGAAAAAAAAATGTTGTTCTTCATCAATAGTGAATCTTTTCCTTAAGTTCCTTCTGTGAGATTTTTTAAACGGGAAGCTCAGATTCATAATGTTGTAAATTTCATCGTGTCTCTCATATAGTTTAATTATTACGTTGAGATTATAATATCTTTTACTTCTCTTTTGGAGGAAAGATTTCCCAGGTCAGTGAAACTCCCTTCAGATGCCAGCTGCTTCAGGTTTCATAAGCCAGTGTTATCTTAAAATCTTCAGATAGATAATGCTCACCCCAAATCTTTTAAAATTACAGTAGCAGATGTAATTCATTATCTCATTCTTTGGGGGAGGGTTCAGTAAAGTCCCCTTCTCACTGTGTGGGATCAGAAAATTTCCTGAGCTCTGAGTGAATGTAATTCACTCTCTATATTTGGGCCCTAGAATATTAAAGGACCTTTTCTATACCTATATTCTTGATGTGGCCTCTCTACATTATCATTATGCATTTCTCAGGTTTTCTATGAAATATGATAGTATCTGTAAAATAAGAAGTACTGGTGTTATCAATGGTTAGAAAAGAACCTTTGCATATTGCACAGCTAATTTTTTTTGTCTTAAGCTGGGTGTGGTGGCACATGGTTGTAATCCCAATGCTTGGAAGGCTGAGACAGGAGGATTGCAGGTTCAAGGCCAGCCTCAGCAAGTTAACAAGGCCCTCAGCAACTTAGGGAGACTCCGTTTCAAAACAAAAAATAATATAGGGCTGGGAGTGTAGCTTGGAGGTAGAATGCCCTTGGGTTCAATCTCCAGTGCAAAATAAGATTTTTGTGTGTGTCTTTCACTAACTCTTTTCCCATCTCTTTCTTTCTTTTCCTTTCTTCTTCCCTCCCTACCTCCTTTTCCCCTTCCTTCCTTCTCTCCCCCTCTCCCTCCTTACTTCCAGCATTCACTTCTCTTGAATAACTGCATATCTTTGGCAACCATTTCCAAATCTCAAACATATTTTATCAACATTATTATGAGACCAAGTGTTTTCATCCTGAAGCAATGCAGTGAAGTTTCCACGACCTCAGTATCTTGGTGATGTACTCTTTCCAATAGGGTTGGGTAATCTGTTGGTCTAAACATGCAATTTAGAAAAAGATCCCCTCCCCTAAACCATCAAGACAGTTTCATGGGTATGACAGTGGGAATTGAGCCAACTAGACCACAGATCTAAAGTAACTAAGATGTCTGTGGTCTCAGTAGCATGTGCATTCAGATGAGCTCCCATTAACATTGCCTCCAATGTCTTTGTCTTCTCCCCAACCCACTCCAGCCTCCTGACAAGTCATGGGAGTCTTCAGGGAATGCCTCATCTCCTCACACATCTGCCAGTCAGGGATCCAGGAAGCTCCTTCCCCTCCTGCTCTGGACCCTTCTCTGGGGACAGTAGCAGGGGCTCACTGTTGCAATAGCTCGTGACACCCATGGTGAGACCAAGTGTTTGTAACACAGGCAACATCTCCCTAGCCCTCTGTCTTCAAGGAGCCAAAGCTAACAGGGCACTTCCAAGCAGTAGGGGATATTGGTCCTCACCTTTGTTCTGTGCCATACTTTTATATGTCTAAGAAAGACTGCTCTGTGTTCCAGGTGACAACATCTCTCATGAAAATAACTCCTTTAGCTTCTGGTCCCACCCCTTCCCCCTTCAGGAAATAACCCAGGCTAGGGATCAGTTTCAGGCAGAGACTAGACCATATTATCAAATCTTCTAGGTTCCTCTCTCAAAATCATACAGAGAAAACAAACACAAAATGAATAAGGAAATGGTTAGCACCATCACCACCAATGACACATACTCTCTCCTTGCTCCAAAAATAAGAGCACTCATGGTTACAATCCATACAAAGCTCTACAAAGAATAGTCACTGCTCTATCTTGTTTCATAAGCAGCCAGTTTTGACCCCTAGCCTCTGCTCAGCAAGAGCATCTTGCACTGTATACATCACTGCTAGAAATGCTACCAGCTTGTGCCTCACTTTACCTGAGAAGCACTATATAATGAGCCTTCTTTCCTTCTTTACTTGCTCCTTCAACATTGTAGCTTGTATCAGTTAGCTACAGCTGCAGTAATGTTATGCAACAAACCACCCCCACACTCAGTAGCTTAAAAGAACCATCACTTATTCTCCCTCTTATATGTGTGTTTGGCTGATTAGTTTCAGGCCAGCTGAACTTGACCTCAGGCCACAAACTGGACCCAGGTCTGCTCCTCCTGTTTTCTTCACCCTCTTTTGACTACCAGGCTAACAATAACATTTTCTTCTCATGGAAGAAATACAAGAATGGCCCCAACTACACAAGCACCTTTCCAGCCTCAGTTTGTGTCATTTACTGATATCCCATTGGGCAAAGCAAGTCACACAACCTGGCCCAACACCAAGGTGGGAGAGAGGCTTACTCCTCCCGCAGGGGTGAGAGTCAGGGGAAAATGGAGAGCAGATATTTGCCAAGTAATGATCTACCACAAAGCTCATATCCAGGCTTATGTGGTTGGTATATATGCCATTAGTTATATCCAAGATTTTGCCAGAGACAGTCCGTTTCTGACAAGTTAGTGTGGAAGAATATATCTGGGCTTTATATTATGGGACCATGTATACAAATATTTCACATCAAAACATTACTTGGCTTCTTGGTCAACTCCAGGCTGATTTTGATTGAAACAGTCAAGACTCACTCAGTAAAGGACCTGTGGGTCCAGCACCAACTCAGCCTGTCTTTGAAGGAATCATGCCTTCTGTCTTGGCCTTGTAGTCTGTGCTCTGAATTGATTGGGTTTTCTCTCTTCCTAGTCCCCATTTCCAACTTTCTATGATGGTGCTCCAAATCTGAAGGAAAATGAAACAGAAGTCCCTTTCTTACTGCGGTTCCCTTCCTTCCATCTCAACTTATGATGTGCATAAGTGTGTGTGTTTACGTGTGTGTGTATAGTGTATGTGTGTATGTGTTTGTGTATTATGCTTCTAACTGGTGATGGAACAGAGGTTAAATAAAAACAGCAAATAGCCAGGTATAATCCTAGCACTTGGGAGACTAAGACAGAAAGTTTGGGTTCAAGGCCAGCCTCAGCAACTTAGCAAGACCCTGTTTCAAACTTTACAAAGATAAAAATAAAAAGGGCTGGGGTGTGCTGTGGAGGTAGAAACCCCCTGGGTTCAATCTCCAATACCAAAAAGGAAAAAGAAAAGAAAAGGCAAAGACCCATACTTGTGCTGTGTGTGCATGTCCTTTTCTGCAGAGGAGGAGAGGTGCAGCACTCTGGGTGGTCCTCTCATCTCTATTATTCTGCCTTCCCTTTGATCTGGGATAGTCACATAGAAATTTTCTTTCACAAGGACAATGGCATCATTGTAAGCCACATGTTTAATTCTTTAAAGTCAATATTTGCAGAAAACATAAGCACAGCACGACATTGCCTTGGAGTCGTTGATTAGTCACTTTCCAAAGCTTCCCTTCTTTTAAGTTTCCTTGCTGTTTCCAGCTCATCATTAGTCCCGTAATGGGGTGTGTGCTGTTTGTGTAAGTGTATTATCATATTGCCCCAAAGCCTGATCATGACTATGATGAACCTTTATTCTGGATTAATCATACAAGCTCTCATCCTGTTCCATAATCAAAAAGGATGGTTAGCTGGGCGTGGTGGCTCACGCTTGTAATCCCAGAATTCAGGAGGCTGAGACCAGAGGATCATGGATTGCGGACAGCCTCAGCTGCTTAGTGAGGCCCTTTGCAACTCGGTGAGACCCTGTTTAAAAAAAATGATAAAATAAAAAAATAAAAATAAAGAACAAAAAATAGGGCAAGGGGTGTAGTTCAAAGGTCGAATGACCCCTCTGGAGTTCCTTCTCCAGACCCACAAAAAGAAAGAAAGAAAGAAGGAAAGAAAGAAAGAAAGAAAGAAAGAAAGAAAGAAAGAAAGAAAGAGAGAGAGAAAGGTTAGGAATGACTTAACCCAGAATCCTCAGGTAAAGAGACCAGCCATAAATACCTGAGGAAAATAAAGATGGCACTGATGAAATTGGCAACATAGACATGCCAGGGGTATTTGTCATCTGTTTAAGAAGCTAAAATGTCACCATGAAGTTTATGGGTCTGATACCCATTTCACATGCAAAGCAGAGGAAGCACGTAGACACATGAAATGACAACTTGGAGTCACGCTGTGGGGGCCTTGGGTGGCCCTTAGAAGTCTCCACTCCTCATCGAAATCTTGAGACTTGTCATAAGAATATTTTATTACTCTAACCCCTTATGTGTCCCATCCTGGCCCCTCCAATGGGAGCCAAAAGAAAGGGAAAATATTTGAAAAGGTGCCCTGTAAGAGAAAGAAACAATTTCCAGCCTCCTGTCAGCTTTATAGTCATTCCTTTTTCCCTTAGGTTTATACGATTGTTAATCAAAAATCCATTGGGTCATTGATTTTCCAACCCACCCACTACAGTATGGGATGATTTTCACTTTTTTTGTCTGTGTTTATATAATTGCTCATGTAGCCTGCAGACTTTCAGAGAGATGTAACATTGGTTTCCCTTAAATATTAGGGCTTTATTTTATTTTCATTTCCCAAAATGTAAAGGCTGAGTGTCTTAGCTTGGGATCATTAAGTGCCAAGAAATTAGCTGAGAAAAGTGGCTCATAGAACTTAGGACAATTATAGCTTCTTCCACAGCCGAAAAGAACTTCTGACTCAAGGTCATTCAGGAAATCTCATGTTAAATGAAAATTCCATTAAGTTCTATAAAACCTTTTTTGCTGGGGCAAGAAGTAAAACATAACTTGCAGGCCCTTTTGAGAAACCGAAAAGTCATTCAGAATTCTCTGGGCAAAGGCCTTCCTCGGGGTTCTGCCCGTGACCGGAGACCAAAGCATCCAATGTCCATTGACTCTTGAGCCCCCTCCCCGGAGCCAAGCCCACAGGCCTCACAGGGGCCTGTTTCCAATTCCTCTGTGCCAGCATATCTGCTAATGTCCCGAGCGCTGCCTTTACAGCCGCGTGATCATCTGTGTATTATTAACTAACCGCAAATTAAAGTCATTACTTGGTGCTTAATTTTATGTAACATTTCTTTGTAATGTGTACAAAAGAAATTTGTTTTTAACAGGAGTTTGGTAAATTGCATGTGCCATGATTAATAAGAGAATATAATGGGTCTGTTGGTTTGAAATTAAATTCAATGCAACAATTTTCTTAAAAGTAATTTCTTAAGTGACATTTCAGGGTGTGTGAGTCTTTAAAAAAAAAAAAAGAAGGCAGCATCCTGCATTGATAAGCATAGTGCACAGTCTCAGATCTATCCCAAGCACTTTGCTAGCTAGAGGACTTGCTTTTATTTTCTCAAGTCTTGAGGCTCTATATGGAACAGCAGCATTCAAAGAACCATTTTAAATCCCTCTTGGAACAAAATAGAGTATACAGGAATAAACTAACAGAAGCAAATCCTTACTCGGAGGTAGTTAGTATTTCAGTGTAGGTCACTCCCCACAAGCTGTGTGTGCTCTTTCCCTTCACATACCAATACACACCCACCTCAGGGCCTTTGCACTTGCTCCTTCTGCCTGGACATCAGCTCCGAGGCTCTTCATACAGCTCACGTCTTGGTAGGGTCTCCTCTGGCTATGCAAGGGAAGGATGTTCCTTCCCTCCCCATCACAGTTGCAGCACATCATTGCTTCATTCACAGGATAAAGCACCCTGTCTACTTTCTGGCTCTGTATTTGCCCATTGCTCTTGCTCTGTCTGCTCCGATAGAATGTAAAATTCATCAAGATCAAAGCATTATCTGTCTGTTCTCCCTGTATTTTTCACACCAGGAGCAATGCGTGGAACATAGTTGGTGCTTAATAAATCCCTGTGTACCAACTGCTGGATTGCATTGTTCCCTTGAGCTGATCACTGGCAGGACCTTAATGCACAGAAAGCACAGTTGGTCTTCCAAGGCACCTCGAAGGAACAGAAAGAGAAACACAGCATTTATTGTCTAGGTACCAGAGGCCTTACAAAGAAATGAGAACAAATGAGATGACGGGAAGGGCAGGAGGTAAAGGTCGTAACTAATTGCTTACCTTGTGGGAACCCCACACGCCAGCAGCGAAGCCTTCCATCTGTTGGCACCTTCTGCCTTTATAAACCCAACAACCAGTTGAACCGATCTCATTTAAGCAACTTAGGCAAGCCACTATCTTAATAAGTTAAAAGATCTGAAGATGCATTCAATCTTCGTATATTTCAAACTGAATGCTTAGGGCTGAGGGGGTGTTTCATTGCAGAGAGATGAGGAAAATTTAGATGAAAGTATTACAGTGCTGTAAGAAAGCGTTTCTGACCAAAAAATAAAATTTAAGAGCTATAAATTTCTATGCATAGTTTATAATGTTATATAAAATGTCCCCCTAAAGAGCTCGTTTATTAATATGCAGGGTTGATATAGCTAGTCATGAGGGCTGTAATCCCAGTAGTGGATATGTTCATGGTAATGGATTTATTTGAGTGTGGCTGGAAAGGTGGGTCCCTGAAGGGAGGTTGGCCTTGGGGGTGACATGAAGTTCCTCCTCCCCACACTCCCTCTCTCTCTGGTGTGTGGCCTCCATGGTGTGAGGAGCACAGCCATGCGCTCTCCCTCTATCCAATTCCAGCCACCATGCGCTGAGATTCACAGTCCCCAGCCTCACATGGACTAAACCCTAAACCATGAGAAAATAAATTTTCTTTCCTCTAAGTTACAAGTTCAGGTCTTTAGATTATGGCTGTAAGAGTGTTGAGCAGAACAGCATCATACCATATTCTGGTTTTATCCTTACAATACACCAAAGTCTCCCTTTCTCCCCAAGGCCTTCTGTCTTGTGTGTGTGTGTGTGTGTGTGTGTGTGTGTGTGTGTGTGTGTGTGTGTGTGGTACTGGGGTTCCTGGAAACCCTTTTACCTCCGGGCTACACTCCCAGACCTATTTTATATTTTTAGCCAGTGTGGCTGGCTTCGAACCTGCTCGATCCTCCTGTCTCCACCTCCCAAGCTCGGGGATTACAAGCATGTGCCACCATGGCCAGCTCCCTCTGTCTGTTAAAGCTCTCCTGCATCTTTTCCTTAAGCTGAATCAAACCAATGGGAACTGGCCTAACAGCCATAACTGGACTTTATTCTCTGACTGTGAGTGGGGTCTGGAAAATATTTGTTTTTTTTCTGACTTTCTCAACATGCTTTGGGTGTACAGAAGTCTAGGTGACTCAGTGTACAATCAGTTGAAATTTCCACATGTTCAGACCCCTCTCTACCATTTATTAACTTAGGCAAGATACTTTAGTTTCTCTTGGTTTTCTCACCTGCAAAATGGTCCTAGTGTTATTCATGTGGGTGGAATACAAAGCACTTTTTCATATAAACATTGTGCTGATACTTTTGCTTTTGGATTTCAAAGTATGATCTAGAAAATCATCCTTATTCCAGGATATAGAGTAATTTATTCATGGCTTTCCACACCCTGGTATTTTATATCTTATCTTTTGCATTTTAATTTCTCATCCATTTACAATTTGTTATGGTATAAAGTACAAGGGGTGGCTTCAATTTGCATCTGGCTATCCATGTATCCTAACATCATTTATTAAAAGTCCATTTTTCCCTCACTAATTAGGGATGCCACTTTCATCATATAATAAATCTTCATATGCAATTAGGTCTCCTTCTGAGTATTCCATTTTTCCCATTTTTCTGTTTATTCATCCATTAACATAAAACTTTTTAATTTTAGGGATTTATGATATATTTTACTATTATGCCATAACCTTCTTTTTGAGGGATTTCCAGGCTATTCTTGTATGCTTAGTCTTTCAAATGCACTATATAATCTGTTTGTCTAGCTCTGAGAAAAAAATCTGACAATGCTTTTACTGAGACTGCATTAAATATTTAAGTATGGGAATAGCTAAGATATTTTTATGATTTTGAGCTTTTCTGTGAATATGTTTTACCTTTTCAATTGTTTAAGTCCAATTTTGTATCTTTGCAAGTATTTGTAATTTTTCTCATATTGATTTGGAACATTTCTTGTTAAATTCACATTTTTTTGAGGTTTTTACTTTTGTCTCAAGCTACTAGACAACTGGTTTTTTATTCCATTACAACTTATTTTGTGTTTTGACTGGATTTGTTTGTATCTACTGGCTCAATGATCATGTTTATGGTAGTGTTGGTATGCTGAAATTGTGTTGTAGTGTGAGGTGTGCATAAGGTACATATATTGGTGTCATAGAGAACTGGGATTTTAGCTGCGCTGAAAGACAAATGTGAGATTAATGCGGTAAAAATTATATAGTTGTGAAAATAAACACGAGGTAGCAATACTAGTTCATAATGTATTTCAGGTTTATAAAGTATACATTGTCCCATTCTGCCCAATGAAAAGGCCTAGGAACAATGACCAACCTAATAGCATGAGCACCGTTAAATACCACTGTCGTGTCTCTGAATACTAATTCCCACCCAGAGGAACCAGGCCCTTTTCAGAGAGGGCTGACTCCAAGTATGAGGCAGGAAGTTTATTGGGTGAGTCTGAAATATCTTGGCATACCAGGTAGCAAGGAAGCTACGAAAATCATTCGTTTTCTGTCTAAAGGATTTAGGTACCAAATTAAAGAGGATCTAACTAGTCAAAAGTGGAATAATCTGAGCATCTCTAAGATAATAAATGAAATGAATTGAAATAAGTCAAGTACATTTAATCCATCAGTTCAGTATGATACCAAAAAGACTAAATTCATTAATTGCCTTTAAAGGATGCTAGAGAAACAGTTCATTGTATTAAAGAGCTAGTTTCAGAGTAACCAGAGTCAAGGGAGAAATTTCTCTTTATAGAATGTTCCTGTCTAATAAGTGACTTAGGAATGATAGAATTAGGATATCACCATTTTGCAACTACCTAATAATTAAAGGCTCCGGGCAATGATTCTTAGGCTGCTAACATCGCCTAAGAGAGACAGTCAAACATTATGTACCTCATAACACAAGTGCAGAGCATCACATATGAAATATTCTTGATGAAACAATTGAGCCTACATCTGACCAGCCCACTAAACATAACTACCAATTTATAGCTTACAGTGACAGAGGAACACGTTAGACACCATCACAGGGACAAGATCAGCAAAATCCAAACTGAAAAACTTGAGGGCAGCCAATTTCTTCAGCGATAACCCACTCAAAAACAAAAACAAAACAAACAAACAAAAAAAAAAAACAAGAGAGATAATGGGGAAACCTATAGATTTTTTTTTTTTTTTACATTTAAGCTTACTTATTTTATATTCAGAAAGGCAAGGCAGAATCACATTCATTTCTTAACAGTATCACTGTAAACAGACTGGATTTCAGAGCACTTACTTTACTCTGAAAGCTTTTGAAGAGTTGACTATTAGCAGCTTAACAATTCTTTCTTTCCCTACTAGGCTCTCCTGTTCTGTATTTTTGGGCAGGGGATAGTGGCAGGTTGTTGGTGACAGCCAATGCTAAATAAACAGCATGCGATTGTGTTTCTGAGCCCTTTTCATTTCCTCCTATAAGCAGCAGAGCAACTTGGATAATCCTTTACCTAAAGTCAGTGAGTAAGCAGAGATAAGAGGGGAGTTTCCATCTTAGATCATTTCCGAAGTTGGATGAACTTAATTGGAGCTTAATACTCCAATTGTCCATTTTCTTTTGCTGACCACAGAAAGGTTTGCTAGTAATGGAGTTCAGATCCTTTGTTCATTGAGGCATCAATGTAATGTACTCAGTTCCTCTGGTTACAAGGTATTGAAACAAGCTATCTCTAGGTGAGGAAGAGAAGTTAGTTTCTTACAATGGTCATACTGTACAAGGAAATCAACAGGAAACAGTAGCAGTGACCCTTTCCTTTTTTTTTTTTTTTTTTTTTTTTTTTTTTGTACTGGTGATTGAACCCAGTACAAACTCAGAACCTCCAGCCCCTTTAGAATTGATTTTGAAATGGGACTCCCTAAGTTGCTAAGGCTGTAAGGCTGGTCTCAACCTGCAACCCTCCGGCCTCAGCCTCCCTAGTACTTGGATTACAGGTGTATACACCACACCAGGCTGACCCTCTCCTTTGTATGCTAATGGTCACTCCATTCCTGTCAATTCCTTTCAGCTGTATAGACCAAGGAAGCCCAACTAGGAGAACAGAGAGCAACAATGGGGTAGAGATATGAGGATGTCTTCGCTCAGACTCAGGGGCCACTTCAGATCTTGGATTCCCCAAGTTGGCACCTTTGTAGTCAAGATAGTCACAGGGAATTTGAGGTGTAAGACTACATTCTTTGGACAGTGCAATAGGATGGTATATATAGCTAGTCCTTTTTTGTATACCTGCAGCTGTGGTGTTTCTTTCTAATCATACCCTCCATGGTTTAGAGGCCCAGATGACTCCTTGTAGATGCTCAGCTGCTCTTCAGTGGCAAGAATCCTTTCTTGAAACATGGAAACACTCTTCCTATCTGTAGCTGGCTCGATGTTGTTGAGAAGATTAGTACTTCCCAAACCTGCTCTCTGGACCAAGTCAGAAGTGATTTCAGATTCACTCACAGAGTATACCCTGCCATGTTGCAATGGTAGCCCCAGGATTTCGTGTGGATGGTGGTGCACCTCTCCCAGCTACACTGGGAATCTGCTACACTTGAATTTATCTTGACAGTCGCAGTGCCCTCTGTGGTGGCAGGAGCATTCCTGATCCCACCAGTTACTATTACCTCATCCTTGATAGGGCTGTCACTGTAGAGCCAAGAAAGATAATTTGTAGAGTTCCAATAAGTAACAGGACATTCCCACTCTCTGTCAAGCCGAATTACATCAGGACTGTTACTGTTGATATGGTCATGTAGCTCTCGGACAAAATTCTGCATTTTGAAGCCATTTTTCTTGTTGAGTAGGTAGAATAGAAAGGATGGGAGAGTTCTAGGAGGGAGTGATAGAGTCCAGGGTATATAATCTTCTCCTTCATAGCTATTCTCAAATTGCAATGGCGCCCCAGGCTAGAGTTCTAGTTCCAAGACACAGGACTCAGCCAATTTGTGAAGTCTTTGTGACAATTTGTCCTAAGAACAAGGTACTTGGCCCCTGCAGCTCAGAAGAGGTGGGTCTACTCATGCAGGTAAAGAAGCATGCCTTGAGTTGCAGCCCAAAGTCATAATAGCTGAAGACGGGTGGGTCATTGGCAGGCATGACGTATGGGACTCAGCCTGCCCATACCCTTTGCTACCCCAGGGTAGTACCTAGATCATGTCCCAGTTCACCAACATCCCAGACTGGCCTTTTAAAACTAGTGTGCCACCAGACAGAAGCCCAGGTTCAGCCATTCCAAGCTGTACCTGTCTAAAGCCCTGAGCTCTCATGCATCAGCAGCCGCTCTGGGTTACTGCCTGTGACCTCCCCTCAGGAGCCCCAGGCACCTGCAGATTAACAGAGGCTTAATCAACCAATCCTGATAAATGCACTGGGTTGGATCCTCATTCAAACAAACAAAGAGGATAGCAAGTAAGGTATTCAGAAATTAGACCGAGATCTATAGAAACCAGAAAGAGCTCAGAGTCCTGGGGTGAGAAGTTGGGGAGGGAAAGTGTGGGCCTTCTCATGTTCATGGTGCTTGTCACAACACCATTTATTACCCATTGTCTCAAATCTGCCCCTCAGGGAAATAATTTGGTCTAAATAAAGTCTCAGAATAGGGATCCAGACAAAGATTAGCTATATTAAACCGTGCACTCCAATTCAACTAGAGATAAAACAAGAGAGAAAGGAGACATATCTCCAAATTCAATTCTCCTATCTTCAGTTATATTTTATGGAGAACTTATGTCATTCACAAAAGAGATGTAGTTCCCCAGGGAAGACAGCAGGTGTACGTTTTCTTTCAAGGTTATTTAATTGCTGTCAGGAAGACATATGATTAACAAAACCAAATGCTGGAAATATGAAGTATAGACAATTTTAAAGTTGTTTATATAGTTGATTACACTATATCATACAGTGTGTTTATTTGCCATAAACCTGCCTTTCACAAACTGTTTCCACACCTGTGCATTGGCACTAAACAGCCTACTGCTTAGCTTTGTGTGGATTCCCGGCTGTGAGGATGGCCAGCAGCCGGAGCAGAAAGTAGTTCTCACTGGTGGCACTTGACCCCTCAAGCTGGGGCTGAGACCTGCTGACCCCTAGCAGGCCCTGATTGGATGAGCCCTAAGGAGGGAAAACTTTTAGGCTCCTCGCTGCCCTCTGTGACATTGCTGCTCAGTGCAAGGCCTATGTCTGTCATTGTTTGCTACCATGCAGATAAGCACGGTGTTGAGAGAGAGCATTTAGAACATGGAGAGCCATTTGGCAGTACAGGCTTTTTTTTTTTTTTTTTTTTTTTTGTACTAGGAATGGAACCCAGGGGCATTCTACCTCCGAGCTACACCCGCAGCTCTATATTTTTATTCTTTATTTTGAAACAAGGTCTCACTGAGTTGCAAACAGCCTCACTAAGTAGCTGAGGCTGGCCCTGAACCGCGATCCTCCAGTCTCAGCCTCCTGAATGTTGAAATTACAAGAGTGTGTCACCACGCTTGGCTTAAGGTCTTGGCTTCTTAAGTCACTTTAAATTACTTTTATTACACTTGACCAGATATCAGTGAGTGGCAGATTAGAGATATCAAAAAGAAGTGGTGCTTCCTCGCAGGTGGTTCCAGAGGCACTACAGAGGCACTACTTAACAGGGACCATTGCTGCAGAGACTGAACCTAGGGGTTCATGACAATGCTTTGACAAAGAGCCAGTCAATTGCAACAATGTGTACTCATAAAGTGACCTTCCCAAAGGGTCACTCCAAGGTGAAAGACAAATAGGTAACTCTACCGCGTATGTGTTGGATTTGCGCTTGAAGTGGCAGATCTAACAAAACCAGCCCAGCTGAGCCCTAGAAACAGCATAACTCTTAGGCCATACAATACTAGCAGTAGCATTACTAGAAGGGCAGTGCAGGTTATGGGAATTATCTAGGATCTACTGTGACCTAGGTACTGTCCTAAAGGCTTCACAAACACAGAATAGCAAATGGCATACCACTCCCTTTAAAGTGATACATATTTTAACCTACATATGTGCATGGGAAGTTTAGCACCAGGTCTGGTTATAATGATTCCTTGTATGGTCATGAAAATTTATTATGTACTGATTCTTTATTGGGACATTTTAAGACCTCATGCTAAATATTCTAGGGATGGTAATTAAATAGCCAAAATTTAATACTTAGGAAATAAGATATTGGTGTTCAGATATTGGTCATAGAGTACAAAGGGAAAAATATTAGTATAGAAGCAGCATTCAATTTGGGGAACTATGAAGATAGTTTACCTTAATATTTACACATTTTGTTGTTGCATTTGGAAATTCTCAGGCTTGATACAGAGACAAAAGTGTGTGTGTGTGTGTGTGTGTGTGTGTGTGTGTGTGTAGCAAGGACAACATAATAAAGCCTGCCATCACAAATAGAAACATGCTAGTCACTTCATGTCAGTATAGCAAAGTATCTGAGATATCTAACTTATAAAGAGAAAAGGTTTATTTTGGCTCATGGTTTTACAGGCTCCAGTCCAACATCAGGTGGACCTATTGCTTTGGGCTTCTGAATGTGTTCCAGATGGCAATGATGGGGAGACACATCCAGATGGCAGAGGAAACCATTTAACTCATGGTCAGAAAGCAAAAAAGAAGGAAGGGGCCAGGGCTTCCTTTTGAGGGCACACCTCCAACAGTCCCAGGGACTTCATCGGGACCCACCTCCCAATAATCCATAGCATCTTCCAATAATGACCCAGAGGAACAAGCTTGGAATATGTGCACCTTGGGGACACTTAGCCAAACCATAGCAAGACATCTTCCAAGACCAAGACTTTTATCTACTAGTTTAAACTTATTCCCCACAAATAGAATATAAGACTGAAGAGCATTCCAGGTATATCTGTATTCCTTGTCCCAAAAATAATAATTGTAAATATAATAACAAATTTTTGAATCCCATAAAGTCTATATTTAACAGAGTCTATTTGCTCTATTATTTTATGAGTGAGCCTTAGACTCTAAGGGGAGATGCTTTCTGCCTTTATTTCTCCCATAATATTTAGATTACTAGAGCTAACCTCACCACTATGGACAGACAAAAATCTCTGCTTGGCTTTGGCATGTTTTTTTTTTTTTAAAAGTTAATTACATAAGATTTTATAGAGGGATTAAGGAAGTTCACTTTGGGGAAAGTATAAATGGTGGTGGTCAGAAACTAGCTTCTATCTCACCTCTCCAAGGCCTTTGTCCCTTCTCAGTTTCCATGGACAAGCTGGTGCTTAGAGGTAGGGGTAGCAGATAGTCCCAAATCTAAGTGAGCAGGGAGGGAGAGGTTTTCTCCCTGGTGACCAAAATCTCTTCTCCTTCCCACAAATGTGAAACCTAGTGGTAAAATGATAGTATTAAATCCCAACTCATCATTATTCACTGGAAGCCTATGACATTCCAGAGCCATGATTTCTGCCCCCAAGAGCTTCATCCTAATTAACCATGAATCTCCAGAGAGCCTTCTCCACACTAACTCAGTCTGAAGACTGGGAAGATGAGGTCATGGCTGCGGGCCTCCTCCTGAAGGTGGAGAATCACCGAGGGAGGGAGAGAGGCCAAGGCAACACGGCCAAAGGACAAGGTGAGTCCGTGAGAAGCCAAGAAGAGAGGACTTCTGTTGCTTCCAGCGGTGTTTCCAGGAGAGGCAGTTCCGGCTTCCCTGCCACATTCTCTTCTTTCATTGTCCTGCCTCAGGCTTACAGATGTCACAGGAGGACAGCAGCCCCGTGCAGACTGTGGCACCAGTCATTCCGTCCTCACGCTGGCAGAGCCTCTACTCTGGAGCCTTCATGAGAGACCTACGGCCAGAACAGCAGCTATAGCCGGGGATTAGGTTGGAAAACAATGTAGGCGAGTGTGTTGAGTCTACAGCTGACATCCCCTGGGATCTTGGACATGACTTCTCTGAGCTTTTATGAGGGCTGTGACAGTCTCAGCGCAATCGCTCATGGCCTTGGCAGCAGTGACCTGCATCTCCTTTGGGCCCTTCTTGTGCTTCTTGGAAAAATTCATATTCTTCAGAAACTTGGGATTTACCTCTTTCAGAAATTAACATCTTTGTGATAAGGGCTTCTGTGTGTGTGTGTGTGTGTGTGTGTGTGTGTGTGTGTGTTACTGGAGATGGAATCTAGGGAATTTCCACCTCTGGGCTACATTCCCAGACTAATATTTTATTTGGAAACAGGGTCTCACTAAGTTGCTGAGAGCCTCACTATGTAGCTGAGGCTGGCTTTAAACTTGAGTGATCCTCCTATCTCAACCTCCCAAGTACTGGGATTACAAGCATGCACCAACGCCATTTTTGAAGTTTAATATTTCTTTTTTAAAAAATACTAGCTGGGACTTCCGGGAAGATGGTGACCGAGAAAAGCGGGGCTTAAGAGCTCCGCTAACAACCAATCTCCATTACCACAAAATCAACGCCTTTCATAGCCAGAAAACACCATCACCAGAGAAACAAAAAAAATCACCAGGCTCCAGAGAGAAAGCGGACTGAGAACAGAGCCACAGACGCGGCAGCAGCGCCATACTGCCGGCGGCAGCGGGGAGTTCACCGGACGGCTACAGCAAGCCTAGGTTGCCGCTGCGGAACAGCCAGGCGGGATTTCTCCACGCAGAGAACGTCTAAAGCTCCCAGTGGCTGAGCTCAGCACACGCTGCAGGGATTCAGAGTGGAAATCAAAACCAAGAAGAAAAACACCAGCCCCACGGCGGAGGGTGTAGCAGCGGCGCCATATTGCCACCGGCAGCAGCAGCAGCGAATTCAGCGAAGCAGTACAGCTACATCTGCATACTCAAGAACAGTGAGTCAAATTGCGGGCCACAGAGGAGAAATCCCAGTACTGTACTCCCTGGGACTTGACCCAGTGGGGGAGGGGCGGTGGCAGAGATATCACACCATAGGAGAACGGGCAACCTGGCACCCCCCACAGTCTAAAGCAGCCTCTATCAACTCTCTGGGTCGGAGACTCTGTGATACAACCCAGTAAAGGAGTAGTGGGGTCTGAGATACTACTGACTTGAGATCCAGAGCACCTTAAGTGAAGTCATAGTGACCCAAGGGAAGAACCCAGAGAAGGCACAAACTTCCGAAATCATGGGAAAGAGGAATAATACTGGAGCAATGAATGCTCACAACCCCACAACATCAAAACCCAATAAAACAGAAAATCAGAGATTTCTAGAAGATCAAATCAGGAAAATAACTGTAGAAATAATAGAGGTGCTTTGAAAAGAACTCAGAGAGAGCCAAAAAGAGATAAAGGATGCAATTAATGAAGTAAAGGCCTCAATTCAAAGCACAAACAACCGATTAGACCACATGGAGAACAGAATCTCGCTCTTAGAAGATGATCATTCCAAAAATGAACGCATAGTTTCTAATCTAGAAAAAAATATCCGACAGCAGGAATCTGATATTGAAGAAATATGGGCCCATTTTAAGAGAGCTAACGTAAGAATAATTGGAATAGAGGAGGGAAAAGAAAGTGAAACCAAAGGGATCAACAATCTCTTCAAGGAAGTAATAGCAGAAAATTTTCCAGACATAAAGCAAGAGGTTGATACACAGGTCCAGGAAACTTATAGAACTCCCTTTAGACAGGATTGGAGAAGAGGATCCCCACGCCACATAATTGTCAAAATGACCAATGTGGAAGCCAAGCAGAGAATCTTAAAGGCAACAAAAGCAAAGGGCCAAGTGACATTCAGAGGCAAACCAATTAGAATCACTCCAGACTTCCCAAACCAAGTTATGAGAGCCAGAAGAGCTTGGAGTAACATATTCCCAATTCTGAAAGAAAACAACTTCTAGCCAAAAATTTCCTACCCAGCAAAACTTTCTATCAAATTAGATGGAGAAATAAGAAGCTTCCATGACAAACAGAAACTGAAGGAATTTATGTCTTCAAAACCAGCACTAGAGAAAATACTCAAAGAGATTAACTACAAAGAAGAAATAGGTAACACACACCAGAACTAGAGAAACAAGATTTTCCATCCAACAGACAACCAAGATTGGTTATCTGTGGAGATTCATTATTTATGTTAGTCTTTTACCTATCTCTAAATTGTATTGTTTGCCTTTATTGTTGTTAATTTTTAGGATTTCTAGTTGGAATATTAATATACCTTCAGATATAGCATTTGTGAAATATTTTATCCCATTCTATTTGTAAATGTTAACTCTGTTTACATTGTCTTTGGATAACAATATTTTTTAGGGAGTTTGTATACTCTTCTGTTGCCTGTGCCATTGAAATCAGATCCAAGAAATCACTGCCAATTTCAGTGTTGTGAGGTTTTATGACCCAGATTTTCTTCTAAAAGTTTATAGTCTTAAGATTTATATTTACGTCCTTTATCTATTTTGAGTTAATATTTGTATATGGGATTAGGTAAGGGTCCAATTTTATTCTTTTCCATGTAATTATTATTTTTCAACAATATTTAGTTAAAAGATTATTATTTCTACCACCAAATGTTTGTGGAAACCTTGTCAAAAATAACTTGACAATATAGGGAAGAATTTAGCTCTAGGCTTTTATTTAACTCCAATGGTTTATATATCTGCCTTTAGAATAGTACTACACTGTTTCAATTATTGTAGCTTTATATGGTTTGAAATCAGAAAATATATATCTTCTAGCTTTGTTCTTTTTCAAGATCGTATTGGGTATCTAGAGTCCATATTCCATATTAGGATAGATTTTTTTTCTGAAAAATAAATATATAAATATATGATAGTTTCACCTAAAAAAATAGAAAAAAAAATTCTCTGGTAAGAAAAAAAGTAAAAAGAAATATTAAAATGTTATCTTTAAGTCATCAAAAGCTTGGTATCAGACAAATGAAACTGTTATGTGAGATTATCATTTTTAATTTTGGATAAATTGCTATAATACTAGATGTCAACCACTAAGCCAAGCATGGGAGGGAGGGATGGGGAGAGAATGGGGTGAGGATCGGGTGGGGGCTGACTGGGCAATGTGTGCATGTATGTCTACAAAAATTTGTATCCCACTATGATGAATACAGTGCTCCATTAAAAAAAAATACTAGCTGGGAGTGGTGGTGTATGCTTGTAATCCCAGCATTCAGGAGGCTGAGACAGGAGGATCGCAGTTCAGGGACAGCCTCAGCTATACTTAGTAAGGCCCTTTGCAACAAAGTGAGATTCTGTTTCAAAATAAAGAATAAAATTAATAGAGTTGGGGGTGTTGCTCAGAGGTAGAATGCCCCTGAGTTCCATCCTCAATACTGTAAAAAAATTAAAATAAAAATACTTTTATTGGTGTATTATACTCTCACATCGTAATGCAATTCATGATAGTGATACCCATGCACACAGCACTGGTGTCTTGATGTCATTCAAATTACATTTTCTCAACGAGCTGTGCTTGGCATTATTCTTAGATTGCCCATGTCTGCATAACAACCTGAGACTTCCAAAGCCCCAGAGAAAAAGAGGGCCCAACTTAACTCTTTGTGTTATTTTCTCTGTTTTTAGTAGCATAGCACCTTCTAAAATGCCTTCAAGAGATGTCATTTTTTTTTACACAAAAAGATGATGAGGTAGATGTTAATATATCCATTTGTGTGTGTGCGTGTTTATGTGTAAAGATTGAATCCATGGGGTATTCTACATCTGAGCTACACCCCCAGCCTGATTGTATTTTTTTACTTTTAAAACAGGGTTTCAGCAAGTTGCTGAGGCTGGCCTCAAACCTTTGATCCTTCTGTCTCAGCCTTATAAATACTGGGATTACAGGTGTGCACCACCATACCTGGCTAATATCTCCATTTTATGGATGAGTAAGTAAACCGAGGCTCAGGAAGAGCAGGTCCTTGCCAAGGCCGCACCTGGATGGATCAGAGTCAGGACCTTAATTGAAGCGCTCTGCCTTCTGCCTGGTGTTCTTTTGCATTATATCCTCCTTTATGGTCTTTTCCTAAGTGTTTAATTTCCCCTTAGGATGTTTCCTAATTATCCCAAACTGAATTTATCTGAAACCGAATTCACAATTGTTCTGCTAAGTCTTTTCCTTTGCCCAGTTTCTGGCGAAGGAAAAAATAAAAAATCTGGGCAGCACCTGTGCCTTCTTTTTTACTTTCCCACATTCAGTACATCTCCAGGTCATGGTGACTTTACCTCTCAAACGCCATTCTTGCTAACTCTGTGTCTACTGCCTGGTTCAACCCCTCCAGATGTTTATTCATTAAATAAATGTTAAGTTGGAATGCATCCAATTAAGAAGGATACAGGAAGACAGAATAGTTGGGAGGTGAGCTGGATTTCCTTTTAAAAATAGTTTGAGAAGTTTCTTCAAAAGAAAATAAGGAAAAATTAACCTTCTGAGTCACCATATTTGCTTTAATATATTGGGTGATATTAATAGTAATCATAGGAATATTTTAAATTTGCACTTTAACTTCTCTAAGTGCGACTGAGATCCCTTCTGGGACAAAGCGGTCTAGATTAAATGCACTGTAGTTGAAGAACAAAGGAAACTCACATTTTAGATAGATTATGTAGTTTTTCTACTCACAAACCACACTCTTAAAGATAGGCAAACAGATGTTGTTATGATTTATAGATGGATGGAAAACTGGGTTCAGAGGGGCTGAGTGACTTGCCAAAAATCACACAACTGAGACTAGACTCCACATCGCCCGTGTCCATACGCGATTATTTCACAGTAGGCATCGCCAACCTCTTTAATGCAACCTCTCCTCACATTTTAGTGCTAAAATGACTGAAAAATGGAGAATAATACAGAAAACATATTGATTTAGTAGAAGCCTACAGTATATACATTATGATTCAGACACCATACTTCTTATTCCTGTTTTTCCCCTTCCTCCTTCTCCATTTCCTCCTCCTCCTTCTTATTTTTTGAGCGATGGTGTATGTGCTCAAAAGAACCCAAAACAAATACCTTAATAACCTTTCCTTATTGGTAAGATAATAATCCTGATGAGGGGAATAAGCGCATAATGATTCTATGACTCTGTCTTCTTGCACACCGATTCCTTTTGCCTTCAACACAAATCCTTCATTCAATGACTATTAATACGGCTGCAGCTTACTCTTCAAAATATTGTTTTCCATTATGATTCTTCTCAGAACCAGACACCATGTATTCTAAAGAAATTCAAGAAGCAACCTAAAGAAAATTTTACATCTGCTGTTTTAAATAGATTAGACCGGGTCACTGAGAAACGCAATCTTTGTTCTTAGCTCTGGGTGGCCTCGGCAAAATACTGTTTTCTTTTCAAGTACATGTCGTTAAACAAACCTGCCATGAGCTCCCCTAAATTTGGGTCTTGTGTTTTAGAGCATAGCTAGAAGTGCAGACAAAGATAATGAGTTAGAAAAATCTCTCGGTGATGTCGATGAAAATGAGCATTAGAGCAATTCTCAGGCAGCAGAAAGACTCCAATGTTTATATAATCCCAGTGTGCACACGTGGCTTCTTCTATGTTTTCCTGCTAAAACTCACCTGGCTTTGCTCAAGAGCCCAAATGCAGCGAATTCTAGACAGCACCTAATATTTATTCATGCCACTGTCAAGAGCATCTTTGCAGTTCTTGCCAAGGCCTATCACTGAATATGTTTATCCAGCTGCATGGCAAAAGCATAATACACAGTCATCATTTTACTCAGTCACCTACTCAATATTTTCTTCTATGATTAAATTAACTCGTAAATATAACACGTTTAATGCCAGAAAGCCGTTGTTCATCTGGCCAGTTGAATGCTTGTTTGTCCATTTTCTAATGTTGCCGGGCACTCAGTCATTTTATTATAAAGTCTGAAATAATGAAAACCGTTGCATTTACTTAACATGCGCCATAAACAGAGCAGGATCCTTCCAAAAGCTCCTTTATTAAGCAGTGGTAGGCCATAGAAGAAATTCTCTAAGAAGCACTGAAAAACTGTGAAGGCTGTGTTGCAGATGATTTGAATGTATAAAAACAAATAGGCTCTGACTGTGTAAAGCCAAGGACAGAAATGCCGGCTCTGTTTGCAGCTGGCACAATTTCTTTTTTTTTTTTAAATATTTTTATTGGTGCATTGCAATTATAAATCATGGTGAGATTCAAAGTGATACATAAATACATGCACACATCACTTGGTGCACTTCCTTCCTATCCCGCTCACTCCTGCTTCCTCCCTCCCGATACCTGTTAATGAGACTGGTAACGACACCTTCATGTATGCACATAAGCTTATTTGAACTGTTCCCTTCCTCAAGCCTACTTTTCCCCCTTCTCATCTACCTCCCGAAATTCTCTTCCTCTTTTCTACTGCTTTCTCTTCTCACTGGACCAAAGTCCCTTTTTTCCCTGTCTTTGTTCTAGCTAATATGATGCTGAGATCAGCCAGTCTCAGAAAATAAAAGCTCCTATGTTTTCTCTCATGTGTGGAAGCTGGCACAGACCTTTAACCAAGTAGGTTTTCAAATGAACACACGCCCTTGATCCTGCTTGTATCCGACTCACTACCCGTCTGTGCTTACGAACCCTGCAGGCTGTTTCCATGTGCTCTGCCTTTTAGAGACTCCTTCCTCTAAACACCCACATCCAGTTGGTGTTTTAGGGCAGCCTACAGAAGGCCTTACATGCTCATCTCTGCCACATAAGGATTGCAGCCCAAAGGCACGAGTCTGCGTGTACCCTTATGCTACCCCAGGTGACACCAACACACTGTGCAGCCACAAGAATACCCAGACTCCAGGGGTACAGGCCATAGTCCACAGGACCCTTATCAAATCACCTCCTGAAATGAAATATTTGTCTTTGGCACTTTAGGGCGGTTAACTTCTCTAGTTATATACAAATGTGTTCAGTCATCCTGGCAATAGCCTTGGCTAGCAGTTGCTCATAATATCAATGCTTTTGGAAACTTTTTACAATCGTTTTATTGTTTTTATTTCAAAAATAAAACTTAAAGGAGCTTGAAAAGTAGGTTTTTAGATGATTGCACAACGGCCTGATTTCAGTGGTTTCAGTTCTGTGCATTTTACTTTATGTGCACCCACTGAAATTAGCCAAAATTAATCCATATTTGAACAAAGACTATGGATACAAATGAGCCCCAGCTTCCAAGACTCCTCAGTGCAATGCACAACTGAAACGTTCGGAATGTGTTGGCCCTGGGAGGCGAAGAAGTTATAGCAAACAACATATGGGCTTTAAAATCTGGAACTATCCAAGACAGAACAAGAGAGCTATTTTCACTTGTTCCCTTTTCTTCCCCTCCAGAAGATGATTTCTAATCACATTTTATTCTCATCTTTAGAGCTGGCTCCTGAAAGAGCCAGGTCCGTCTAAACCCGCGGGCGAGTCTGCAGCCCTGTCCAGTGATTACCTAATGCGTTTGTATCATCTGCTTTCCTCGTTCTGAGAAAACACACGGAGGAAATGTGTAAGTCCACTGAATTGTTCCCAACTCTTTTATTCACCTTTCAGCATGCTAGTTCCTTCCCTTAGCGTTGATATCATTATGCATTTGTCAAAGACAGACTGTCACTTTAGGACCTCTATTATGCGTAAGAATTGGCAACAAATTTTGCCACTGGGATTTGCTTATATCCTCTGTATGTTATTGTACTTCTTTGGCATTCAGTAAATTCCATACACCCACTCCTTTGATGTTCATTCCAACCCCTAAATGTGGAAACAATGACTCAAATTTTGGATCAAAGCAGCCCATGGATGACAGGCAGCTCAGCTCTCTGATAATTCACTAGAACAGAAAGCTCCTCCCCTCCCCCGCTAAAATCTAGGCCCATGGTCCAAGATCCAAGAAAGCTCTAAGGAAGATATGGAAAGCAACTCTAAGATTTGCCTGAAAAGAGACTAACCCGGCCAGCTCTGTGGAAGCTCAAGGTCGTCCCAGACTGCTGAGCGGGCTAACCATTGCCCTGGTGTTACCCCACTCCCACGGGACCTGTTCTAGCCACCCTTCAACTGGGTCCAGTTTTTCTCAGATTGGAACAGTTTCCAGATTTAATTTCTGTATGTCAGCTGCACAATATGGCCTAGATTTTTTTTCATGAATTTTTAAAACAAAACTTAAAGGGTCCGTGAATTTGAGAATTTTAAAATTTAAAACCCAGAATTACCAGAATTTCAACTGGCAACTTTTACAAAGTGGAATTAGCTATCTTCTAGAGCACACCTTCAATGATTGCTTTTGCTTTGCCTGCTCCTTGGATGCCAGTGCAAATAATGACTTCACTCCATTCATTTCACGGGCTAATGTTGAGTCATAAGAGCATGAAAGCAGGTAACTCCTAGGGATGTGGGGAAGACAGTTGGGCAAATAGATCTAAAACTGTCGTGAACAATTTGAGGGTAGGAGAGTTCACTTTGTCAATCCAGGGCATTTTATGTTTTAAATGTACCCCACTGATTCTCCAAAATGTGCTATTTGTAATTAATATGCAATGTAGGAAACTATTATAGAAGTATCATACTCCTTTTAAATATAGTGAAGAATGTAACTGAAGCATTTTATCCTATGTAAATTAGAACTCCCAGCAGAGAGGCATAATTGAGATTTGGGCTGGCTGCACTGAATGAGGCAGGGAATCAGTCTGCAGCAAGTGTTTAGTCAGAAGGTAGAACTTAGAGCAGGTAACTTCCTGCTCTTAAGATACCTTTCAGATTGTCCCACCAGATGGGAAGTTTTCACTGCCAGATGTATGCAACAGTGACATCCAGCGGTTGTAGAGATAATTACAATTGTACCTTATTTTTAAATGTTGTATATTATACTCAAACATTCAGTATTGTTCGATACTGTATATATTCTTTATCTGCCCAGTGTATATGTCAAAAATTTTTTTTGCAGGTTTGGGGATGGAACCCAGAGGCATTTGACCTCCGAGATACACCCCCTGCCCAATTATTTATTCTTTATTTTGAAACAGGGTCTCATCAAGTAGCTGAGGCTGTCACCAAACCACGACGTTCCTCTGGTCTCAGCCTCCCGAATGCTGGGATTACAAGCGTGCACCACCGTGCCCGGCTATATGTCAATAATTTAGGCTGGATACAAAGTAAAGAAAAATGAACTCTCTTTGCTTACTAAGTAGTTTCAAAGACTGGCATTTGAATAATTTCTTCTTTTTTACACTTAGTGAAATTGCAGCAGTCCTATTCTCCAAAGGTCTCTGTGGCCCTCCTAAACACACACAGATAACTTTTACATGCACAGAGGAGGCTGTGTGTATACCGCACTCCCAGAAGAAATAGAAGTGGTGCTTTCCTCTGCCTGTGGAAGACGTGTGTGACTTGAGTGCTGTTATTGTTGTAGAACTGCCCTAAGTTCACAAAGATTTTTTTCCAAGTTATTTAAGACGAAGAGAAAAAAAGAGAGAAAAAGAAAAAGAAGAGAAAGCAGAGGAAAATTAACAAAAACGAGAAAGGAAAGAAATAGGAAAGGGCAAGAAAAGGAAGAATGAAGGGAGGAAAGGAGAGAAAGGAAAGAGTAGGAAGATCAAGACTATTCATTTATCTTTAAGGTTTGGCAATAAGGCCATTAGAATGATAATATACTTAAGATAAAATTCAAAGAGATGGTAACCTCTAAAAATCATTCTTGTTTTAAATTCAATTCCTCAACTGCCAGACAATTAATCAAGTAAAACAAACTATTTTCACTAATAAAGAAATGTAAGAATAGCTTCCCTTGCTGCTCTAGAACATGCCGCTTGTACAAAGATGCTTATGAAGCATCCCCAGCCCCTTGTTGAGAGGGACTCCAGTAGTGTCATATTAGCCTAAAGTTGTGCCAGCCTGTGCACTGCTGAGCACACCAGGTGAACTCTCCAAGAACCACTTCTTCAAAGAGTCTATCATCTATGTTCTGTTTCTCAATCTTAGACTCTGTAAATATTGAAGGTTTTCCCTCAATTACCTGCCTCTTTTGAAAATTCTGGGAAAGGAATCAGGGCATGATGGCACCAGTCTATAATCCCAGTACTTGGGAGGCCAAAGCAGGAGGATCCCAGGTTTAAGGCCAATGCACAGTAACTTAGCAATTAGAAATTAAAAAGAACTGGGGGCATAGCTCATTGGTAGAATGCTCTTGGGTTCAGTCCACAATTAAAATAAATTAAAATTAAAAAATAAGAAAAGTTCTGGAAAGAGGAGAGAGGGAAAGAACTTTCTCCTCCTTACTAAGGCAAAAAAAATCAAACAAAATGAAGAAAAAATTCACACAACTCTAATAAAAATACAAAAATCAAGATACAATTTCATTTAAAACTAAAAATTAAAAGCTCCAATGTCCTTTTGCTAAGGTACCTCACTGTGACCAAGTAGAAAATGTGGATGAAACCTGCAATCTGTATTCAGCAAAGAGCCCTGGGACAAAGAGAAAGGATGGCTTCCTTTGATTCTGGGAAATGATTCCCACTTGTGTCAGGAAGAGTTAGGGGAGAGATGCGTTGAGGCAGAGCAGGTGACCCTGCAGCCTTCACTGGGTTTGCTCTGCATTTCCAAAGCCTTTGAACTCCAAAGTGGATTCTTGGGATTCTGAAGAAAGCCTCTCCTAGCACAGTGCTTGGAGTATCTTCACTCCAGATTCCTCAGTCTCCCGGCTTGTCTTGTCTCAGTCATGCTCATAGCAGGGCTTATGGGGACTCTGGGGGGATTAGCATGCTGGGTCTCATCTCTCCCTTTAATTCTGCAGGAGTCTGTCCAACCTGGCTCTTATCTTGTCCACTTGGAGCCCTGACTGGAAGATTTCTGGAATCCAGAGAAGCCCGTGGAGAGTGAAGGTGGAACATTCCCTTAGCGCACAGGGGCCTCCTGTACCAAATCTGCCACGACCACACATTACCAGCTCCTGCCAGTCTGAGGAGCAAGACGCTGGCATCAGCTTCTTCTTTTTTCCTTAAAGGAAAAGCCTGCTTTTCAAAGCTTTCTTTGCTGTTTCAACACCACACACACACACACACACACACACACACACACACACACTCACACACACACACACACAGGCAGGTACACTACACGCACATCCTCTCCTGGCCCACAGCCCCAGGTATAGTTTTACTGCAGTATATAATCTAATAATCCATTTAATTCCTATAGAGAGATGTTATATATACAGGTGGCATTTGGATGGAATCACATGCCATAAACCTGTCTGTTCCTATCTGGGTTCAGAATACAGAGGAAGGCTCTGTTTTACAGGCCTTCCAGAATTTTTACATGGTCAATTGGCTGGTTTTTGTATTCTGGAACAGATCAGAGCATCTGCCGAAAAAAATATATAAATTCTTTAAAATGGTGGCAGGATTTCTGATTTACTGATAGTGCTGGTTTGAATTTTCACAAAAATATTTAGCTATAGGACAATGTATTAGGCGTATTCTTAAAGGTAAATAACTGCAGCCAATAAAAGTTCGGCCCATAAAGGGTCCCATCTTCTACTAGTTTTCTGCACCGAGAATTACTACCAGTATAATCATGGCTCCCTGCACACTAATATTTCCTCTGATACAGTATGATCAATGTTGTGGAAAAACATTTATTATATTTCTTCTAGCTACTTAAAGGCATTACTGAATTATGGGCATCGCAAAACGAATCCACTGTGCATTTTTTCTTTATGTGACGTTTTTACAATCTTCATTTTCTGCTTTGCAGCCACTGAGCTATAGAGATCCACACTTCGTCCCTCTTCCAACTGCCACTGCGGCCACCCTCGCCTTTCTGCTTTATTACGTCTGAAACGTACTTCATATGATAACCTTCCTTTTCATTCTCTGCCCGGCTCTTGTTTAAAAGGAAGAAGTTAGGAAAGAAATTAAACAATCAGTGCTGTTAATAACAGTTCTTAATCCCCTTACTTAACAAAGGTTATGGAGTTTAGACTGAGGAAAGGACAAAAGGAAGAGATGGTATTTCACAGAATCATTCCAGAAGAGCTGATGGGTATGGGTTTTGCAGTTTTGACATTTAACAATTTTATTAGCATCTTTGCTTATTATGCACCTTAGTCCACAGGGTTCGCAGCTAGGAGAGAGAGTGTCCAGCTAACGGCCCGTGTCTCAGGCCCTGCCAGGGGATGAATCAATTAGCAAGAGAAGCAACGATGCAAATGCTCTGGGGTCACTTGGGATGCTGTTTGCCTTTTTGATAGAGAAAGCATGCCATAAATAACATCACACCTCAGGAAATCATTCCGGGAGGCCCAGATGCCGGTAGGGCTGCTGCCGGGCACGGAAGGAATCATTTGCTCTTTGTGTATATTTTCACCATCTCAGTCAATGGAAGATTTGTAGTAAAATCAAAGTATTTAAAAGGAGGACAGTATGCGGTAACAGAGGCATGTTTAGTAATTTTTTTTCATACCAGAACCCATGATTTATGACCCAGAGTTACAGCCAACTTTATTACAAAAATGACTTCACCCATAATAACCTTATTCAGGGCTCTCTGGAGAATGATGTAGTACCCAACAGCATTATAATCCAGCAAATATTCACAAACAATTCCCGCCTCTGTCTCATTTCCCCTACCCCCTCCGAGGCAGACTTCCCCCCTCTACCTGCGGGGAGAAGTGGGGTCCCAGGTAAGGCTTTGTGCTCCTTCTGTGAGAATTTGCCTACATCATGCATTTATAATAAGCCATGATGCAAGTGGCTACCTGGGTCTCATCTTCCCCGACCTATGCCCTAAGGAGTAGTGGGCAGGAGACCCCTCTCACCTCCACTCCATCCCTGCACACCTCTTCTTCCCTCCTCTTCCCCCACTGCTCAGCCATCTGAGAGGAGCTCACTAAAACCCTTTCTAATTGCCATGGTAACCACTGGCCGCACTAAAACCAGGGCTAGGTGAACAGGCTGGGTCCCCTGGGCGTACCAGGATCTAGGAACTAGCCCTCCATCTTATTAAATACTGGTGTCAGCCCCCAGCAATTGTCTTAAATTTACACCCTCCCAGTGGCTTAGTGGGATTACATGTCCATTTGCATTAAAACAGGTTTCTGTCATTAAACTGCCATACAAGAAGCTTCCTTGGGACAAATTAATGAGCTCTAAATATCATCAAGTAGAAGTTCACTTCACCAAGACAGCCAACAAGGGGGCGGAAGGAAGTGGCTGCTTGGAATCTTTGCCCAGGAGAACCGTAAGCGACAACTAAAGAAGGGTCTTGTCCTGGCGTCTCCACTGTCAGCTACGTGTCCTGATTTAGAGTTGGCGGGGGAGAGCCAGCAGCATTCTTCCTGTTCACCACACTCCTATCCCCTATTCCAAATGCTGTTAGCGTTGACTTTGCTGAAACCTGCAGATGAGCCCCTGGCCTCTGTGTTACTTGACAGTGTCTCGGCCTCATTTTCTATATCCTGTTGTCTGTCTGTCCTTCAGGAACTTGTGGCCTGGGAACACTGTACACACAGCATAGCAGGACTCCACCAATACCATAGCTTCTACCCTCCTCACAGTGTGTCCTCACAGACACATACTCATGTCTAAGTAGAAATTATTCCTCAAAAACAAATAGCCCCCAAACCTTCTCAAATATAAAGGAGATGAGACTGTCTACTAGACAGACTTCCTGATCTACACAGGCTCTGATCTCATTTCTTTGTAGCCCTAACAGAGGACAGAATGTATGATTGAGACACTGCTATATTTAGGAATGACAAGATGGGCATTATTAATAGCTTAATTGACATTAAGGCAATTACCCCTACCCTTATTACAGTTTGTAGAATTACACAGAAAATATTAGCTGAGGCCTTTTTTTTTCCCTAGAGCTACCAAGGATACAGCATTTTATTTCATGCCAGATCTCAGCTTTGACATTAGATACTTAGCCATAGAATGATTCCAGTAAATCATTATAAATGCATTATAATAAAGATGTTATGAGCTATCAGATATTAACCCCCAACCCCTAAAGAGAGATAAATAGTCCACTTGCATGATTCCCACTTTTGTTTCATAAGAAATAAGCTTTTGCAAAGAGCAACTGACTAATGAATTATAAAATGGTGTGTTGAGCTCAGATAATTAAACAATGCATTTTAGTGTCTAGTGCAGGATGAACACTAAATCATACACAAATAAAAAAGGGAAAAACTCAACTCCCAAGCCTAACTCCTATTTTCAAATGCCATTAAGGTTGGTCTACAATCCAGAAATGCTTCAACCCTTTTCCTATCTGATTAGAGGAGCATATCAACTGTAAGGTCAAAACACAAATAGGCAAACTCAACCAAAAACAGAACAAGAATTCTGGAAGTGCTCATTTCAGATAAGTCCACAAGGTTATTTTAATGGAGATTTTACGTGGAGATTACCTTTTTTTTTTTCTCCCCAAAGTGTTAATGGAGCAAAAATCTAGAATAACCTGGAAGTTTCCTTCTATTTTTCAACTTTTACATTTGGTATCTGAACTCACAGTAAAGCATATTAGTGGGCCTGGGGAAGGGGGTAAAAACTATGGTATTGGTGGAGGTCTTATCCTTGTAGTGTTGCAAGGATAAATGTATGTTACAAAAACTTCTCTGTGCTGTGGAGGTGTGGCATTGTGAGGCTGACTTGGGTACCATCTATCCTGGGATATGCTACTATGCCAACAGATCTCCATCTAGCACCTAACCTCTGATCACCGGGACGTTCTTCCTGGTAGCCCCCGTACAGGGCTGGTTGGCCATTGACCTCCATTTCTTAGTACTTTCTGGATTTGTTAAATGATTTGAATCTATGCCTCATCACATCCTAAAATATATGGTTTAGTTTTCCAGCTTCTTAAGGACATGATGACCACACAGAGGCTGTCTCCTATTTCTTGATAGAAGCCATTAATGACTGGCCAAAATTAAAGATGGCCTTAACTCTGCCTGGGCAATGACCATTTGTGCTGGTAGACAGGTTTCCCTAGAGCACTTGGTCAGTCCTCTCCTGTGGTCCAGTCAAGATGGACCAGAGTACATCTCAACTCACTGAAGGTTAATTTTTTGTGTGGTACTGGGGTTCCTGGAAACCCTTCTATCTCCAGGATACACTCCCAGACCCATTTTATATTTTTAATTGGAAACAGGGTCTCTTAAGCCAGCACAGCTGGCTTTGAACCTGTGCGATCCTCCTGTCTCTGCCTCCCAAGCGCAGGGATTACAAGTGTGCGCCACCACGCCTGGCTTACTTGAGCTTTCTTTAGATTTAAATTATTTTTTATTGGTGCATTGTATTTATAAATCACAATGGGGTAAAAAACTTTTGTAGGCATAAATGCACACATGGCTCTCCTTCAAAAGTAAAATGACGCTGTGCGTGGTCGCGCACGTTTGTAATCCCCGCGCTTGGAAGGTGGAGACAGGAGGATCGCGCAGGTTTGAAGCCAGGCTTGCTGGCTTAAGAGACTGTGTTTCTAAATTTAAAAAAAAAGAAAAAAGGGTCAGGGAGTGTAGCCCGGAGGTAGAAGGGTTCCATCCCCAATATCACCAAAAGAAAAAAAAAAGTAAAATGAGAATAACAATAATTCCTACCAATAGCATTGTGTGAACATTATATGACATGATCTATAGAAAGATCTATCTCTGTAAAGTCCCTACTACAGAATAAGTTCACAATTGAATGCTATTTTTATATTAGTTATATTTTCCTATTTTTCCTATTCTGTTTTTTCTTTCGCCACTCTATTCTTACATCTCCTGACTCTCTCACTATCTCTCCCTCTCTTTCTCTCATGTGTGCAGACATGCAGACACACAGATACACAGACACACAGACATAGACACACACACACACACACACACACACACACACACACACACGCACACTTGCAAATCCCTGACATCGGTACTTTCTGAATTCACTCCAATAAACCTTGCCATGTGTAGTACAACAAATGGCTTGTGGTACACACTCAGTACATGCTAGTTGCTCTGAACAATATTATTAATAACAGCACTAGTAATAGTTCCTGTCTTCTGACTGCTTAGTATGAGCCAGGTACCATGCTAAGTATCATCACCTCATTTAATTTTCACAAGCATATGAGACAAGTACTATTTTAATCCTCATCTTCTGGGAAATTAAATCCTAAAGATGTTATGTAACTTGCTCAAGGTCACACAAGTTCTTAAGTAGAAAGGTAAGGCACAAACCCAGCCTGGATTTGGAGTTTCGGTTTGTGATGTCAGGCTGATTTTGGTAGCTTTCTCCTCATTTGGACTGGGCTCTATCAAAGGGTCAGCCTGTATGTCTAATCTTAGCTGGATAACTCTTAGGACATAGATCTTTGAGGCTCCTGGAAGTCCAGAAGTATATGCTAACTAGCTTACAACTGCCCCAAAGTCACTAGTCTAAAAACTCTGGGGACATTAGGTAAAACCATCCAAAAAGGCTTTGCAATTGCACACCCCATAAAGTTAATTTCACTTTGGGAGAATGTCCTAGGAAGGTGATGCACTTGCTTATGTATTCAGGTTGGTGGCTGCAATAGAATGGAGCTGTCCTGTCATCCCTGACATCCGGGTTGGCTGGCAGCCTCGCTCCACCACACTGTCACAGGAGAGAGATGGCCTCCCAGTCTTGCTTCAAAACACTTAAGCTTCCTAATGGCCCAAGACTCACAGACCTTATACCTCCCTTAATTAAAGAGTAAATTAAGGGGAGTGTTTCAACCTTGGGGTGAATTATCTTCCTAATTTAAGATTTATGCTTTATTGGATTAAAAGATATGCATGAATTTATTAAAAATGCTGGCTTTGCAAACAAGCACCCGTGGAAGAGCTCATCATGAGGTTGTGAGGTTTGTGTGGACAGAGAGACACACTTGCAAAATAGCATCCAGAGGGGCAGGTTGAGACCTGCTGCTGCAAATCACAGGCCACCTGTGTTACATGAGTCCTTCAAGTACGCTTTGTCATCCTGAGTGCTGTGCTGGATGCTACTAGTGTCCAGAGTCGGGCGCCCTTTCTTTCTGGGTGTGGGGAGGCTGTACTGCTTGGCTCCTGTGCAGTTGGACAGGCAGTGTGGTTTGTTGTTATGAACAGAACTACTCTGTCACTTCCAGGCTGAAGCATTTGGCTTTCAATAGAAGACTCCATCTCTGTCCTTCCCTGCAGAAGTGACCTCAGCAGCATGTATCGTGACAACTGAGAACTCAGCGACCTGGATTCCTGAGTGACTTGGTAGACCTGGAGCCTCCACAGGCCCGTGTTGGACATGTATCATCAATAAGAAATACATTTTGTTGGATTAAGCCACTGACATTTGGAGGTTGTTTATTACTACAACAAAACCCAGCCAATCCCAACTAATCCGGGACCTGACTTTTTGTTCAAAAAAATATGAGCCTTCATTCTAAGCCATAAACCCTTATTCCTTTTCCAATAGTTTTCTTTACTCTTTAAATGGCGCACCCCCCCCCCATTATTTTGGTATACTCTTAGATGCCTAAAGTTGCCACAATGACCTTGAATTGGGCAGAATGATGATTTGTTTTTCATCCACGGATAAATTTTGCTATTGTGGAATAAGTGAAGAAAAAGAGGAAAGGATGGAGTTCATCTTCTGCATATAGCAGAACATCATGTGATAAAGATGGACAATTTAAATTTGCTCTAGCCAGCTGCTGGCAGTGGAGCTCCACTCCAAGTGGCATCTCTCAGGACATCTTTCACCTCAGCATCTATGTGTGTGTGCTTAGCATGCCAAAGTGCTTGAGAAATGTTGGTTGAAAGGATAAATAAAGGAATCCATCTCCATTCTCACAGTCATGGAAGCCTGTATGTCTTTAACTGGTCTATGATGATGAGTGGGCATTCCATTGCACATTGAAAGGTAATTCAGGAAGTGAGAAAGGAAGTAGAAATAAATGACTTTGAATTGTTCCTCATAACCTTTAAACCCAAGTCCCTGAAAGGGGTAACTATGAAGTTGGAGCAATAATTCTTTGTCCTAGAAATAGGACATCACTGATAATTCAGAGCAATCTGTTTTAGAAAGTGTTTCAAGTGAACTGGTTAGGAAGGTCCTTGTTTTGTTTGCCTCTGGCCAGGGGGAATTGAGGGCACAGTCAGCCCTGACATACCAATAGCTTTGATGTGGTGGGAGGTGAAAGTGGAACAGAATCATTTTTGCTGAATAATTTATTTTTTCACAACTTTGAATGGAGCAAGGAATACTCATGTGCCTTAGAGATGAAAAGCAAGAGCTGTGACTTGTTCTCCTTCTGATGTGACTGGGAACCACCAAAAGAATATCCATGTGGTTTAAGGGGTAGTTTACTTTCCTGAGCTATACAGAAGGTCAGTGGTAAGGCCACCCCTATTCAAGGATGCTTACAGCAGTTCTAAGAATACACAAAGAAGTTTGTCCTTCCTCTGGGTAAGGACAGCCCCCTACAGGGGCTCTAGATTGGAGGGTTATTTGTGTATGTGTTATTTACTCCTGCATGCTTATACACACACAAAGCTCAGATATCTAGAACTTGAGATGATAATGAAACACTGAATAAGCAGAAAGCTGCTGCCATGATTGACTGAAGGATAATCGCCACAACTCAAGAGTAGGCAGAGAAAATGTACCACAAGGTAGGAAGTATTCTGGTGTGTCACATGAAAATACAATAAAAGAATTGGTTCAACCATAGATTCAACTTTAAAGAAAAAGGAAATCTCGTGGCATGGACATCTCTTTGGAAATGAAAACATACTATACATCTCAATTCAAGTTTATCACCCCAAGCTGTCACCCCAAGTTATGTTCCTCTCTTATTGTTTATCAAAAGAATGAATATTCTTGTTTCCCTGTCTTGCCTACTCAAAATAATGAGCTTTTCTTCCCTATTTCCCCTTCCACTCAAACTCTTTCCCATCAAAATATCTCTTGGATTCCCTTTTATCTTCTTTCTGCTTGGGTATATACCTAGTATGTCTACCTAATTCAGGCCATTAACTTCCTATGGAAAATATAAAACAGAAAGCAACAAAATACAATCCCATAATTACGGCAGAGATGATGAGTATCATAATAACAATGGCCCTAGGTATAAGATTTCCAGGAGAGTTTAAGTTTCAGGTAACTTTACTGTTTAAAATAAAGTCTACTTTTTAACTTCTTTATGTTGAAGGATATACATTTTTAGATGTTATTTTGAAGAATCACCTGTTTTTTTCTCTAACATGTCTTTTTCCTCTTTTGATCTTTCTTCTCCCTCACTCAAGCAGCTGAGCATGTCTCTATACTTTAACATAAAGAAAGATTGGGAAAGTATTAAACAAAAGAATTTTCTTCCTGACTTAGATATCTTCAAAGCCTACCCATTGGGAGGCTAAAGACCTAGGGCAGAGCCCCCCCACCCCCAAAAAAGCTGGGCAAGAACATGGACACAAGGTAAACCCTACCCCCTCACCTCTGATCAGAAAAAAGAATTCCAGTAATGACTGGTGGAGAAGAGAGATTTGGAAAAGAAGAGAGATGTAAAGGTTTGGGTCCTAGTCACCAGTGGCAGATGTAGTAAGATGGCAAAAAACCCATAGCAGTTTATGGGAACAGAGGTGAGAGAATTAAGATAGCTGAATTTGGATCTTTGGAGGTTAATTTGATGCATTCTGATAAAACTGAAATTCTGGAGAAATTTTTACAGATATACATTAAAAACTCATAGAAAATATTTTATTGAAGCATTACTTTTAATGGAAAGAACCTTTCAATAACCTAAATGCTCATTAATAGAAGAGGGAATAAATAAAATGTGAAATTGCATTGGACAGTGACTGCTACATAGCAGTTAAAAACACATGGTTAAAACAATAGGAAGAAATTACAGAGGAATTAGATTAACTAATGATTCCTAAAAGTTCACCTATAAGTGCCTCATTTTATAGATAAAAATGAATAGGGGGGAGTAGAAGGTTAAATGGCTTCTTTCTTTTCTTTCTCCTTTTGAGAGAAAAGGATTGAACTGGGGATTGAATTTAGGGGAGGTCTGCCTCTGAGCTACACCCCCAGGCCTATTTTAATTTTTATTTTGAAACAGAGTCTCTAACGAAGGTCCTGAGGGCCTCACCAAGTTGCTAAGGCTAGCCTCAAACATAGAATCCTCCCGTCTCAATCTCCCAAGTACTGGGATTATAAGCATGCTTAAAATCATTGTTTACTTTCAACCTGGCCTTTTGTGCATGATATCATCTGATGCCCAAAGCTCTCTGGTATGGTTTTCAGTTTAGAAATGTTGGTTGAAAAGTAAATAATGAAATGAACCTCTACTTTTATAATCTTGGGGAAGAGGAGAAAGCTATTACCTCTTACCTCCCTAATATTCTAGCACAGAAGAAGAAAAAGAAAAGGAGGAAGCAAAAAAAAAAAAAGAGAGAAGAAAAAAAAAAACAAGAAATATCCATGGTTGCTCTTCTTTGCTCTTGTGCTCACAGTCCAGATGAATAGAATTAAAATACAAAACCGTAACTTTCCCACCCCCACATTGACACAGTGCTCATTCCTGTCATAGCTCTACATTCATAGTTAAAGGGTTTCTGGCTCTACATCTTATTATAAGCAGAACATAGGGGTCCAGCAAGTTAAATATTATCATTTTCAAAATAATATCCTTGCAGCAAATTTGGCTTTTAACCATAGCATCTAAACTGTCTTGATTTCGCTGCTGAAACCTACCCCCATAAAATGATGTTTCATTTGTTTTTGACATCCTCTCAATACCCTGATATTTTCTACTAGATGGTCAAACCTAGAGAACACATCTGATAACTTTTTACAACATGGTGTTTGATTCTCAACATTCCTATAAGCTATTGGAAGATTCTCTGTCAGAGCTTTCAAATTAGGGATCACATAAAAATTTCAACATTAAGTGGTAAGGCAGGTATTTTATTTTTTCTTAAAGATCAGGAGACCAAGATCAGTGAAATGGCCTTGACTCCATCTCTCTAAAAGCTTCGACTCTTCCCCAGCATCAGTGTTGACCTCCTAGGATGGTCTGGTACGCTGATCAGGAGTGGGAGTCAGGAACTCCATGGTAAGTGATAATGATATGAGTGACCTGGGCTGTGATATTAGAAAGAATCAGGCCACCTCTAGGCTTCTTCTGCGAAGGAAGAGAAAGTTGCAAAGAGAAAACATTCTCTGAAAAGTAGCATGCTCTAGTGGCCCAAGGTTATCATCGGCAATAAAAGAAAAAGGAGCCTGGGCTTCTTCCTGAGCCAGGACGGGTCACTCACTGTCCCCTTCCCACCCCAGCTCCATTGTCCATGTGTCATAGCCCGGCTCAAGAGACACATAGCTTCCATGAAAATGGCCCAAACTCACTTTCCACATTTAAAGTAACATGCCTTTTGTAATTATTAATGGTTTATTTGTGTGATCACCCATGAGTGAAGGGCATTTCTGTCTCCCACATCTTTAATGGCAAATAATTAGTGATGTGTTAGAAATTAACAACAATTAGCAGTGCATAAGAAAAATGGCAGAAGGTCAGAAACTCCAAGAAATGCATACAATGTTTTGTTTCTTGGGCAGAATCTTGGGATATCAAAAAATGGGAGACTCCAAGAGAGAGCTGCCCAGTGAAGATTTGCCACTGCCATGACTTTCAAGTGCAAAAATGGTCAATTATGTCTCTAGTGCATCTTAACAGTTTACACTTCTCTGATGGACCACGGAGATTTGAAGCCCTGGAATACCTCCCTGTGGCACACAGATAACCATTGCTTCAGAAAGTGGGCCCAAACACCATGGCTTTCTAAGATTACGCATGTGTAATGGAAGGGAGGAAGGAAGGAAGGAAGAAAGGAAGGAAGGAAGGAAGGAAGGAAGGAAGGAAGGAAGGAAGGAAGGAAAAGAAAGGAAGAAACTACACTTGTATTAAGCTAATTAGTTTTTCTAAACAAGCAACATATTATAAATACTATATTTTTAGCTTGGTATTAATAAGCATTGCCTGAAATATGAACAGATAATTACATAATAATTACATGATCTTTTTAGTCTAGTGGGTTTCTGAAATGGATTCTTATACTGAGTAAAAATTTATATACACATATAGAAATTATAGAAATTATATGTGTATGTGTATATTGTGTTTTATGTTTAACTGTAGATTCTCTGCAAGTATTATTGTTGTGTATAGGCAAATTAATAAATACATTGCTTTGGCTTTGTCTACCTGAGATAGCACTGCCAAAGAATACTATTAGCAAAGTATTAGATCTCCCAGACTCATTCTGAATTTTTTTTCTCATGCCAAAGTCACATGGATATCACAAATGAAAATTAAAGCCAGAGGGAGAGAGAGAGGAGCTCAAATATACAAACTGATGATCTAACCAAGGATATCCACCAAGGGTATCCTACTATAGAACAGAAATGGGAGATATATATTCTGCTCCCACCCACAAAGTAATTATAATTATAATTACATTACCTGTAATTATAAACATAATTAATTATATTCCTGCAGTGCTTTAGAGCTTACAAAGTACATTCACATGCATTAATTATTTAACCTCATCAGTACCCAGCAAGGCAGGCACAGCAGAAAACCCATGGAACAAAACCCAAGGCTACACAGAATCCACATCTATTTCTTCCAAGTGGCCATTTCCTTTTGTCCTGTAATTATTCCCTTCATCCAAGTTTATGCTGAAAATGAGAGGGGAAAAAAGCATTTTCTAGCAATTCTGGTGTTTCTAGATCCTTGGTCAAGCAACTTCCAAAGCAGCAAAAGTGGTTTTAAGGAAAGGACTGGTCCAGAATTTGTAAAGAGGGAATACCAGTCACCGTGTCCCCAAGGCTCTGGCTTGGCTCAGAGGTGGCAGGCATGAGCCTCAGCCCACATGTCCATAGATGAAAATAATTCACAGCATGACAGACTTTTGGAGCTATGGGCTTCTAGGACATACACGTTGCTGGGATTGCAGAGCCTAAGCTCCATAGCTGCTCATACTCAGTGGGAAGGAGCCATCAGGAGGAGATCAGGCAGCTCAGCCCTTGTGTTTTGCAGGTTCAGAGGTCAAATGTATGTGCCTCTTTTTCCAGGTTCTCCTTGACATCCATCTCTGGGAATTCATCTATCATTCTGGGCATATATCACACACATCTCTAGGTCATTCCCACTGTGCCTTAATATCCTCTCCAGTCACCCTTCCCCTCACACACATCCATGCCGCTGTTGGCTTCTGCACCTGGGCTCCTCATTTGCAGGGCTCTTGACTGCTATTAGTGTATTTAAATTCTGGCCATCCTTCAAGTCTCAGTCCAAGGCCCACCATCTCCATGGTAGACTTTGACCTTTCTGTCAAGAACTATAGTCCTGGCGAAGGAATTTGTACTCAACCAACTATAAAAGGGGTATAAGATACTCAGTGTCCTAAAACAGCACTACCTAAGGAGTGGATCAGTATCATGGAGGGACTTATTAGATACCCATATTCTTGGCCTCTACCCAGACTACCTAGATTGGGATCTGTAAGGGATGGGCCCAAGAATCTGTGTTTTAACTAGTCCTACAATGGAGTTTGATATCAGCTGACATTTAAAAGCTCCTGCCTTAGTAAAGTGGCCTCTGCCAGAATGTCAGAAAAGGAAGTAATTTACTTCAAAAGAAATGGAAATGTGAGGAGTGGCCCTTTAAGCCCAGTAGGTTCCAGACAGCTGGGGAAGGGTAGCAGGCATTCCAGGGGTACAGGCTATGTGAACAGAGGCCCCAATCCACCAAGACACAGGGCATGGTCTGGAATGACTTCCCTGTGGCCAGGGCTGAGGAGGAGTTGCCAGCAGTCAAGTTCCAAATAATAGCTAACATAGATCGAGCCCTGTGATAGGCCATGAAGACTTCTCAGCACTTTATTTGCAGGAATTCTTTCATTCTATTCTCACGGCCCTATTGAGTCAAACGTGTTATTAGATGATTCCCATTTAAAGATACAGAAACAGAGGTGTGCAGGAAGCAACTACACTGCCCAAATCATACCACTTGGGTTTGAAATTTCATAGCAGCGAGGCTACAGATTGAGTGTTGAACTTGGCAGCACCGAGATCGCAGCTTGACTGTGGGGTGAAGTGGGAAACGTCTGGGGATGGTTGACACACAAACAGATTATTGGCAAGGAAACCAGCTTGACAGCCATGACCAGGAGGAAGATCCCAAGAGCAAAGACTAGAAGTGGGGCTGCGGAAGGGAAGGCAGGGCAGATGCCAGGTAGAGCAGCCATAGGGGGGCAGGACTTGATGGGGTGACAAAGGAGGGAAAAAGAGAGGCTGGAGTAAAAAACATTTTAGGAAACTAGTCTTGGTGGAAGTTGAAGTTATTAAACAAAGCAGAAAAGAATAATGAGGACAAACATCATTGTCTCCTTGATTTTGGACTTTACTTACCAAATACATATATACCAGGTGCCATTCTGTGAGCTTTGCATAAATTTAATTTTGACAGCAGTCTCAAGAGGCCCTTACTGTTCTTTCCATTTCACAGTCAAGAAAACCCAGGCACAGAGAGTTGAAGTAACTTGCCCAGGGCCACACAGCCAGCCCTTCCCCATCTACCTTAGCCATGAAATAGCACTGCATCTTCTCAGTGATTGGGAAATACATTCCTTGAAAGAATTCAAGTAGATTTCTTCCAAAAATAGAAGTGAACAGAATGAGTCAAGGCAGCAGGATAACCAATCCAGTAGTAATTGAGTTTCTACACACACCAGAAAGAACTGTGCAGCTTCACAGCCCACTGGTGCCAGGAGCCCATCTAAGAGATGAGCGTTTGGGTGGTCTGAGTGAGATGAGTGCAGCATCTGGGGTTCGTGTACTTGTTTGTTGCTGAGACCCCCAGATGCTCAGTGTGCAGACAGCACTGAGGCTACTGAATAAATAAATCAACAACACTCACTGCTTTTCTACGAGGTGGTGTGTGCTATGTTGCAGGTTATGGGAGATTCTGAAGGTGAACAAGCTACTACCCCAGCCTGCAGATTTAATACCTTCCAGGATTAAGGAAAAAGAAACAACCCTAGTGAGCAGAGAAGAAGTGGTAAATTTAGCCACTGACCCAGAATGAATCCTTGGGCCTGCCAGGAGAAACAGGAAGGACTCTAGAAGGACAGTGTAGATACTTAAAAAAAAGCAGATAAGGAAATCTCTGGGGATTTCTGCATAAAGCATGCCTCCACTTCAGAGGTCAACTGGCGTAGACTAATTTGTCATCCTCCGCCTCCCTTCTATGCATGAGAAGCTCTGGACGGCTTAAGTTTCCAGGCACAGGTCAGGCCCTGGCGCCTACACTGCTGATGGTGGGCTCATCTTTTTCCCAGCCAATGGGAAAAAAAGAAAAACATTTGAGCAGCTGCTAAATCCCCGTATCTCTATTTGAACTTCCCGGGGAACAGGCAAGTTAGTGGTATTTATGGCTTAAAAGAATTTCCATCTGTAAGTTTATCTTCTTGTTAAAAATCAGCCATCCCCCTACTCCAAACAACCAAGGACAATAAATCAAAGCTTAAGTAAGAAGCAAAGACTTATATCTATGAATAAAAAATCCCTGTGGCTTCTAACATGGTAATTTTTAGTATCAGGCATCATAAGAGGTTAAGTGAGTGGGGTGCAGGGGTGAGCTTTCCTTTGCCTGGATACGGAGAAGGCCTGGAAATGAGGCCAGATGTGGTCCAAACTCAGGGCAGAAGAGCTGGGCTAGAATTTCCCCATGAGCTCTAGCACCTCATCAGAGCTGCGCCTCTCCCAAGTGACGCACTTGTGCTGTTTTTCTTAACTGACTCTGCCAGTCGATGACAGTGCTCTCCAGTCTGGTTCCTTTCTCTTTCGTAGAAACAAGACTGTCAAAATAAGCATGTCTTTATTTCAGAGCACTGAACAGATACACTGAGCAGTTTCACTGTTGTCATCAAGGTGTGACAGCAGAGTGTGGTGGCGCCAACTGATTCCATAAGCTACTACAATTGCATCAAAATGTCAAGGTGCGACTTGGTGTCCACTGGCCCAAGGTCTCTTCTTCCACTAAGACTAGTGCGCTTCTAATCTAGGCCTGTGCTCGAGTACAGTATCCATGACAGGCCCAGACAATGCCCCTTCCACCATAACACCCAAGTGGCTCCCACTCCCCAGCCACATTGTGTCTCTGCCATGCACTAGGGGTGACACTTTTCCCACTGCTCAAGGAAGCAGGGGTAGAATGCTTTTTTCCTACCAAATACATCTTCTGATCAAGTTACCACATTGCATAAAGCCTTTCTTTCCCGAATGAGCTCTGATTTTTTTTTTCTTCCTGAAAAATCTTTGTTGATTTTTTTTTTTTTCCTTTTGGAAAAAACAGGGAGCATTGCTCACTTCCTCAGAATTTTCTTTTAAAATGAACTTAATCTTTGGAATTTATGTTCTAGTCTGAACCCATTTTTTATTATTTATTTCATATCTGTGAAAGTTTCCAGTAAAATATAATAATAAGCCGGGCGTGGTGGCGCATGCTTGTAAACCCTGCGCTTGGGAGGCGGAGACAGGAGGATCTCGCAGATTCGAAGCCAGCCTCGCTGGCTTAAGAGACCCTATTTCCAAATTAAAAAAATATATAAAATAGGTCTGGGAGTGTATCCCAGAGGTAGAAGGGTTTCCAGGAACCTCAGTACCACAAAAAATAAAATAAATATATATATAATAAAATAGTAGTAACACACACACGAAGCATACAGTTTGAAACATATAAATCATGTTTGTGGAAATTCTCTGTTTTCAAACACTAACCCCATGTGGGCAGTATTGGAGATGGCTGTCTTTTAAGAATGTTTGTTTGTTGTTGTCTGTAGTATAGGGCAGGGTGAGAAGTCATAGAAAGGAACTGAGCTGCTATCAGCAAAATTTTCTACCAGAAGAAGCCAAGCATTAGCTCAGGACTTCTTTCTTTCACAAGGAAAGCATATATTTCTTGGGGCTTCCAAAGCTCCAAGGGAAATCTACATTATTCCATTCCCTTGAGGAAGTTTTATCCCACTCCTTGGGGAAATGTTTTGCTTTTTATTGAGAAATTTAAAAAATGCAAAAAAGTTAAAACAAATTCACATAATCATACTTCCCAAAGTTGACAGCTGTTAACATCTGGTCATATTTTCCTCCCGCTTTTTTGTTTTCTAAGTAATGTATTTTAGATTCCAAGCCCAGTCCCTTCTAGCCAGTCCACTCCCCAGACCTAAGGGAACCACTTCATGTCCTTTCAATCACTTAAAATGGGCATCTTTTGTGCACTTATATATGCCACGTGTAATACACAGTATTGCTTATGGGTGTATTTTATTTAAACAAATGGCATCATTCTTCTTTTCTTTTTGCGGTACTGGGGATTGAACTCATGGGCATTCTACCTCTGAGCTATCCCCCCCAGCCCATTTTAATTTTTATTGTAAAACAGGGTCTCACTAAGTTGCCAAGAGCCTTACTAAGTTTCCAAGGCTGACTTCAAAACATTGATCCTCCTGTCTCAGCCTCCCAAGTACTGGGATTCCAAGTGCATACCAGCTTTCCAACTGTGTCACTCTTTAGTTTATACAATTTACATTTCTACTGTACATTGGGTTTTTGGTAATCTATCCAGGTTGAAGTACACAAATCTAGTTCATCACTTTTCTTTGTACATCCATCACATCTACAATCCACTGCTGATGGACATTTAGGTTCTTTCCATTTTTTCCCCATCTTCTACATTCTTGCAATAAACATGGCTGCTCATGTCTCTTTGTACACACATAGAAAATAGCCTCTGTAGTGGAATCTATGGGTGTTGAGTATACACAATTCCTATTTGCTAAGGTGCTGCCAGAAGTTTTCCAGTGACTATCCAGATTTATATACCAGCATAAAATAATGAGACCATATCCCTCATATGTTGGCCAATACATAATATCATTAGATGCTATTTTTCCAATTGAATAGTTAAAAATGAATAGTACTAAAATATTGGTTCTATTTTTTTATTTCTATACCTAGTCAATAAGTTTACTTTTCACAGGATTATTGGCATAAAGTTTTCTTTGATTATATCCTTTATTTTTCTACTGAATTATTTGTATTTTAATTCCAATTTGTAGGGTAGTACTTTTATCATGGATAATAATCTTTTTATACTATATATTGCAAATCTTATTTTATTTTATTTTTTTGAAGATTTAAAGAAGTTTATTAGAAAGATAGAAATACAGAAAATAGAAATACAGCTCCATACCAGACTGGCATGGAGGGGTGACTCGAAATGAATACACCTGCAAATCTTATTTTAATCAGTAACATATTCATACGGTACAGAGTATAGAGTGAAAAGTGTTCCTCTCACATATAGTCCCCCTCCCTCAGTCTCCCTCCTTAGAGAAAAACCAAGTTATATATGTACCCTTCACAAGCTTTCCGTGGATATACAAAATATGTTCCTATTTGTTTTACAGTTCTTTTTTATAGATTTAAAAACAGCATGCTATATATTCTGCATCTTGTTTCTTTCATTTAAAGATATTTTTAGTATATATGTAAGTATGTCTGTATGTATTTTGGCACTGGGGATTGAACCCAGAGGCATTCCACCTCCTAACTATGCCCATAGCCATTTTTATTTATTATTTTGAAATGTTGCTGACACTGTCCCCAAACCTGTAATTCTTATGGCTCAGCCTCCCAAGTACTAGGATTATAGGCATGCACCACTGTGGCTGGCTTAAAGATATTGTAATTATCATTCTACATTAATCTATATGGATCTGTTTCCTTTTTTTCTTTTTTTTTTAATTTTATTGGCTACAAAGTCTTCTTTTTTTATTCATGAAACAGAATATATTTAACCAGTTTCTTATTGATGGATATTTAGTTTGCTTCCAATTTTTTATTCAAATTTTGCTTCAGTGACTACTCATATTTTTTCATGTGTTCAAATATCTGTAGGATTCATTCTTTAAAAATGGATTAAAAGTCAATTTCAGTTTAAAGAATAAGTGTTACCAAATTATCTTTCGTAGAGGCTATACTAATTTATACTTCCACCAGCAACTCATATGTCGTGTGTGCATGTGTGTGCATGTGTGTGTGTGTGTGTGTGTGTGTTTACTAAGGAACTGAACACAAGGATGTTCTACTTTTGAGCTACACCCCCAGCCCTATTTTATTTTTCATTTTGAAGCAATATCTTGCTAAGTTACCATGAGCATATCTCAAACCCATGATCCTCCTGTCTCAGCCTCCCAAGTCCTGGGGCCACAGGTGTGTGTCACTGTTCCTTGCTGTCACCTGTCTTTCTAAATTATTATTGTAATAATGACAGGTAGCATTTATTCCATGTTTATTATAGGTCAAGCATGGTTACTTATATTTTTTAAGAAATCATTATAGAAAACATCAAATGAACAAAATTAAATAATATAATGAACTTACATATACCCATTATTCAGCTGCGGTAATTAAAACATATGGCAGTCTGGGTGTGGTGGTGTCTGCCTGTAATCCTGGTACTTGGGAGGCTGAGACAGGAGGATCGAAGGTTCAAAGGCAGCCTCAGCAACTTAGCAAGAATCTCAACAATTTAGTAAGGCCCTGTCTTCAAATAAAAAACACAATAGGGCTGGGGTGTAGCTCAGAGGCAGAGTGCCACTGAGTTCAATCCCTATCACCCTAACACACACACACACACACACACACACACACACACACACACACGGCAAATTCCTTTTGTCTACACACCCATTCTCTCTTTTCCCCACTCACCTGCTGGATCATTTTGAAACAAATGTAAAATTCCATTCCCAAATACTTCATCAGGTTGAATATGGTGGCACATGACTGTAGTTATAGTACCTGGGAGGCTGAAACAGGAAGATGAGAGGTTCCAGGCCAGCCTCAGCAACCTAGCAAGAGGGGTGAAGCTAAGAAGTAGAATGCCCCTGGGTTCAATCCCAAGTACTAGAGGAAATTAAAAAAAAAGGTTTTATAAGCTTTAATAGAGATAAGGACTTTTGTTTTGTTTGTTGGTTGGTTAGTCCTGGGGATGGAACCCAGAGCCATCTACCTCCATGCCACACTCCCAGCCCTATTTTATCTTTCTTTTGAAACAGGGTCTCACTGGGTTGATGAGTGTCTTACTACTTGCTGAGGCTGTCCTCCAACTTGTGATCCTCCTGTCTCAGTCTCCCAAGTACTGGCATTACAGGTGTGTGCCACCACAACTGGCTGAGATAAGGTTTAAAAAAATCACAATTTCATTATTATTCCTTAAGCATTAACAATAATTTTTATAATCACTTAATAACCAGTATGCAGATTTTCTCAGCTCATCCACAAAAGTATTTCCACTCTTACTGTCTGAATCTGGATCCAAACAAGGTCCTCATGTTTCATTAGTTTGAGTTGTTGCCATAAGAAGAGTTAAAATGCTCTAGTCACACTTTAGTACCTCTTCCCCATAGTGTGATTTTTCTCTCTTTTTAAAGGAAAGCGTCCTTTGCTACACCAAAAATATTTATGTGTTTTTTCCCCTCCGAGGTTTAGAATTACTTTGTTTACATCTTAAGCGTTTAATCCATCTAGAACTTATGTCTATATATATTATAAGATAGGAATCTGATTTTATCTCCCCCAAAGGAGCAGGTTCATTGTCTACCTTTTTTTCCTCCATGATTTGAACATCATCTCTGACACAAACTAAATTTTAACATCTTCCTGCCTCTTTGTACAGGACTGTTTGGTTAGTTTGTGTATCAAATCTTACTCTAATGCCACACTATTTTAATAACTATAGCTTTTTAATATGTCAGGCCATAGTAAGACAAATTTGTCTTAGACTTTAGTCAAGACTGATAAAAGTCAATCTGAGCAGAGCCCTCATGTGCAGTGATGGACATTTGGAGCTAGACTGGGAATCTTTATTGTCCTAAAATAATCTAGATTTTTTTTTTGAAAAATCTAGAAATTTTCTTTTTAAAAGAAATTTTCTTTGAAATTTTCTTTTTTTTAAAAAAAATTTATGTTTCTAGGCATGGTAGCACATCCCTATAATTGAAGTAATTGGCTGAGAGAGGAAGATAACAGGTTCTAGATCAGTCTCAGCAACTTAGCGAGGCCCTTAGCAACTTAGTAGGAATCTGTTTCAAAATAAAAATTGAAACATAGAATGCCCCTGGGTTTAATCCCCAGTACCACACAAACACACACAAAGTTTAATGTAGTTATTTTGCAAGCACAGTGTTTTCCAGTGTCTTCTCAGGTCACAGAGGACCTTTTCTTTTCTCCTCTTCTCTTTCTCCATCTCTCCACATGTGCATGGGCAGAGAGAAAGAGGGTGGGGAGACAGCTCAGGAGTCCACAAGCTAGGCCAGGGTGAACACTCTCGGCTTACAATTTAAGAATAAGAGGCCCCAGAGTGGGAGGAGGTCAAACCACAAGTCACCAGACTTGTTATTCTCTGTTCTGCCAGTTACTAAATTTAGTAGATTTAAATATCTCAAAGAGCCAATAACTAGTTGTTCATGATTAATTCCTCAAAGCTGTACTGCTTGACCAATCTTGAAAGTGTGGGAGGGATGGAGACAGCGGATATATCCCGTCAGCTCTCAGATGAAGGAACTTTTTTGCTGCAAAGGAGAAAACACGTGAAACTCCAGAAACAGAGACCTGTCACATTCCCTAGAGGTAAATCAGGAAACAGCTTCTACCCTACCTACAGGCTGTGAGCACCACTCCCCAAAAGCAAACACTGCATTCTTTAAGCCTTCAAAGACCTTTGGGTATCTTCATAATACTAACTAGATAATATTTTGCTGGGAAAGTACACAGAGATCCAGAACTACAGAAAATATGCTTGGAAATATAAAATTAATTCTGCGTATGGCAAAGCATTTGAAATGTGATTGGATACATTATATAAAGAAAAAGAACTGCCTGCATTTTTAGTCTTTGATCTGATGAAGCCCAAAGAGTGTAGGGCAATTTTATAGCCAAAATTAGTAAAGGAGACACTGTCTTTTTGGAGACTTAAAAAGAGTGATAGAAGCCTGGCGTGGTGTCGCACGCTTGTAATCCCTGCATTCGGGAGGCTGAGACTTGGAGGATTGCAGTTTGCGGACAGCCTCAGCTACTTAGTGAGGCCCTCTGCAACTCAGTGAGACCTTGTTTCAAAATAAAGAATAAAAAATAGGGCAGGGGGTATAGCTCGGAGGTTGAATGCCCCTGGGTTCCATCCCCAGACCCACAAAAAAAAAAAAAGAAGAAGTTGGGCATGGTGACCCACACCTGCAATCCCAGTACTTGGGGTGGTTGAGACAGGAGAATTGCAGGTTTGAGACCAGCCTCAGCAATGTAGACTCTGTTTCAAAATAAAAAATTAAAAGGGCTTGGGGTGTAGTTCGAAGGTAGAATCTCTCTGGATTCAACCCTAGTACCACAAAAAAGTAGGGCAAAAGAAGAAAAGTTAGTTGCTGTTGTATTTTCTAAATGGCAGATTACAACTGGTGAGGCTGACAGCGATTCACCCTCATAGGTAAATGAGATTTGTTTTTATCAAAGTGAGCCCAATGAACAGGACTCTTATTCAGTCATCCAAAAAATATTAACCAAGGAATCCAGACTGAACTAGACATGCATGGTGTTATGCTTTATGAAGTTTCCATTTTAAAGCTGAAAAAGGTAGACAAGTAAAAAAAATAAATAAATAAATGACAAGCTGCAATGACTTGCATTGCCTGCCACCTCAGCTACTCAGGAGGCTGAAGCAGGATGACCACAAGTTTGAGGCTAGTCTGGGCAACTGATAGAGACCCTGTCTCAACTTAAAAAATAAAAAATGGGTTAGATGTAGCTTAGTGGTAAAGTGCTTGCCCAGAATATACAAGATCCTAGGTTTGATCCTTAGGATCAAAATAAACAAATAATAAACAAATAAGTAAATATTCAAAACCCTTCAATGTACAAAGCTCGGCCTGGTCAAGGAGTTGAAAGGGAAGCCGCTAGGCTGGGTCTGGCGATGCTGATGTGAAGGCGGCGGGACACAAGTGCCTTTCACCAACACGGGAGAAACTGGGAGAGAGAACATGTGCAAATTGGATATGAAGACTATTCTATGTGGACAAGTCAGTTTCCAAGTGGATAATTCTGAATTTCAGGGGCGAGGCACAGGCTGCAGAATAAAAAGAAAAATTAAGAATGTCAATCCATAAAAGACACTGAATATGTGAAGGAAGGAGATCCCTTAAGGAATTTGGAAATGCACAAGAAGGACCAGCACCAAGTGTGAGGAGCATCAGCTCCGAGGAGAGGATGAAGGACAGGAAGGTCACATGGTAGTTTGTGGATGCATCTTAGCACAGAATCATAGTTATGTTTCTCAGGGTGCATTGGAAGAAGCATTAATGAGCATCTGGTGCAAATATCTGCAAGTTAATTCCCTCACTGTATCCTCTCACAGGACATCTTGCACACCATTGCTGAATAAAGCTGCATACTCTTTCTTTTGTTGCACTGTTTCTCTGTTAGGAAACTTTCATCAGTCCCTACCTGGAATCCTAGTCTTTCTTCCCTGCAGCTCAAGGTCTCTATCAGTAGTTCCCCTACCCGACCCTTTCAGCAAAGGAGGCCCTTGGCTCTGGCCAGATGAGCGTCTTCTGCTCCTGCACTCCTAGCCCAGACCCTGCACTTGAAATGCATTTCCCTTCCTTTGTAAAAAATGTGTTATACTGCTTTCCAGAAACACTTTGTTACTTAAAAAACTACTTTTTATTTTGAATTTCATGATCACTTATTCATACAGCAATCAAATGCCTGGCTCTACAGTGATAGTAAGTTGTTTCCTGGCTGTTTTGAATATTGACACTGTTATTCTCTGTTGAGAATGAAGCAGCCCATGTTTCTTTAACCCACCCCCAAACCACCCAGTGTATCAACTATACAGAAGACAATAGACACTTGTTGGTATTTATTAAATAAGTTATGTCTTTACAGACATTGTTTGATATAATGGCTAAAACTATATGATGTGCTGAAGAACATAACCAGCAACAGAGAGAGAGGAGAGGAAGAGAGAGAGGATTGAGATTGGAAAGGGGATGCCGAGAGGAGAAATTGAATATAGCAGTGAAACAAAAAGGTAATAGACCCTTAAAGTGTTTTCTGAAAGAGCAGGCATGATTGCTTTAATTGAAGCAGAAAGATTCAAACACTGGGGATGTGTTCATTTAACACTAGGAAGATGAATTAGAAAAGCTGCCCCAAATATTTTTTTTCCTCAAGTGATGTATTATGTGTTGAAAAGCTTGTAATATGTTATGGTTGCACCTTTGACATATGAGTTAACCCATTGGTGCTATGTCTGGATTTCTTGATTTGCCTCTGTCTGCCTTTTCCTATTAGAAAGGAGATTCTAAAGTGAGTGCAAAAAGGGACCCTTATAAGGGCTCAATGTTGAGGCCGATGTCTTTCTGTAGATTTATGTGGAGGACTTATAGTAGCTTAGAAAAAATTGCAAAACCGAATACGATATGAACATGATTCCTTAGAGATAGCTCACTCTGAAGTCTGGCTCCAAGGAGTCTTCCTGCTGGAGCTTCCAGGACAAATGACAGCAGACAAATATATCACTAGAAGTTGGAGAAGTGACATTTTACTCTGGCAAATGTTTCCAAAATGGTGACTTTTACTGCAAGAAAATCATCACTGCCAAGCAGAACTGAACCAAGGTGTAGACCCTCAGTGTGGCTGAACTGAGCAGGGTAGACAGTGCCTAATGGGCTGCTGAGCATTCTGATCTTGACTTGGTGAATTCAGCACAGAGGTAGAGAAGTAAGGTCTCCTCTACAGAGCCAAAGCCATGTTCTTCAAAGGCAATTAACATTGATGACCCAGCTGCCCGCTAATACCTTATTCTCTTTTCTTGTAGAAATATTTTAAAATGTTAACATAACACATGGCTTCTTCACTTCAGTGTACTGCTGCTAGCTCATTTTTTAAAAAAGAAACTGTATTATGACCTCTAAAAGCTTTTCTGCCATGCTTGCATAGAGCCAGCCCAGCTACATCTCATATTTGACAAGTTTAATGAGTTTCCTCCCCTATCTCTCTTTTCCATCATTAAGATCATTCCTGAAACATGTAAGCAGGAGTGGGCTCATCCCAGTGCTCATAAACCTCTCCCTCTCTCCCTTCTGGGTCATGATGACCTGGCCGTAGGGCAACCATTCTGTGGCTGCATCCTGTGAGCTAGTTGGAAACCCCTCTAACGGTGCTTTGGTCTACCTAGTATCTTCCAGGATTACTAGTGACCATGGCCTGTGGGAGGGAATCAAACGCCAGGGCATGATTCAGATGAACATGTCAGATACCTCCTTTTACTTCACCGGCCCCACCCTGAAGGCCCAGATCCAGACTAACCATGAAGTCTGTTCTCACTGATACCTTATTCTCCTTAAAACTCTTCTCAAAAGGATTTTTTCTCTTTGCTGAGTTGAGAATGAATACCATTTTGCTTTTGCTAGGTCTTTGAGCTATTTTCTTTTTTTAAGAAAGGCAGACTGCCACGTGCAGCACCTCATTTGGATGTGTCTGGAGTCTTGGAAGCGTGACCACCCTACGTTCTCCTACAAATGGACCTTGAGAGCTTGTTTGGAAGTTCTAGCAGGGGAGCGCAGCTACTTGTATACCCTTGACCAAAGACCCATCCTGCTCTATTGGGAGAAGGTCGTCCTCTTTGACCGAGCATGCAGCTTCGGGAGGGACGCACATGGAGCAGTGAGGGAGGAAGGGGACACCCACTTAGCCAGCCAGATCAGCCGAATCAACCCTAGCGATCCATGGGGTGACAGATGTTGCAGCCAGATTGCCCTCACATCCTAGGCCTTTGAGTTTTGACTGAAGCAGTTAGCCTCAGCATTCTCTTTCATGTCCTCTTATAACAATAACCCCACCACATATCCCTCATCCTCACGTCCTCTTTAGCAGGATTCCAGAGACTCCTTCCCCTGCTCTCCTCTTGCCCCAGGCCACAGTCCTAGAAGGAGCACAGAGAACACTCCACATGTTAGGCTGCTTCTTTCCACAGTATCTTTCCTCCAGCATCTATCAAATCCATAACCTGTCTCTCTCTCTAGAACTATTCCTTTATATAAAGGTATATAGATTAAATAATGACAGTCCTTGATATCAGGCTTGGGAGATGCAGTGAGACCAAAGTGCTTAAGTCAGGTTTTCCCACAGACCTGAGAAATGAATCTAGAGAATTCTGTTGTTCTGTAACAGCTGTCTTTGAAGAAAAAAATATAGAGAAAGAGCAGGTGTTCTGGGCCCTTCAAATGAAGTTCTATTCTTTGAGACAGGTGTGGAGACAGATGGACCCACATCAGCTTAACAGGGTGATCTAAACCTCTTACCCCAAGAATTAACAAACTGGGCAATTCCTTTAAAACAATGTTCTGACTGCATGTAGAACAGCACAACACTGACCAGGAATCTAACTATTGTCTAATGTGAGAAGTTCTGTTGATGAAGAAGGGAGAGTAACAGACTCCAGGTTATGTTATTCAGTGAAATCCTCAAGAATGCTTTAGCTTCTCAACTCATTTAGTGTAGAAGTGACAAGCCCTTGACCAAAAAGGCTTAACTGAAGCAAGTTAGTTTACTTAAAGTCCTGCCTTCTTAACACTAATAGCAATTAATTACAAACATCTATTCTGATTTATGGACACCTGCTTAGCATCAACAACACAGACCCACCCCTCCAATTATTTAGTGATACAATAGCACATTCATTTTGCTCAGTGGAGTCAAGACTTTTCTAATTTCCTGTGTAGCCACCTTAGGCTCGTGCATATCTTCCTATTTTAAATTACCAACAGGCCTCAAACATATTTGCCTGATTTTGGGAGCAGCAGGAGGTGCCTTTTGAAGTTTCTAAAATCCATACACATGCATACACTATACGCATATGCAACCATGTGGACACACACGCAGGTCACTCACTCAAGTTACATCAGCAGATCCTTTTTGTGCAAAAGTTTTCCATGGACTTAACTATTACTCAGACACACACACCAAAAAAAAAAAAAAAAGAAGAAAGAAAGCAAAAAAAAAAAAAACCCTTGTATTTCTCCCCGTTTTTCATGATCTATCACAATTAGATGTGCTGCTTATTTATAACACTATTTTGCAGCAACAAAGAAATACGAGATAAGTGATGACCAAAATGACTTTAGAAGTCAGCCTAGAACATTATTTTCTGCTATTAGTCCTTACCAATGTCAAGTGCAAAATTTAAATTAACAGGCACTTCCTTTATTGGAATGACTTCAGCACTTTCGCTGCCTCCATTGATTTCTATTTACTTTGGCAGCCACAGGCAAGAAGAACGTACTTCTGTGCCTGAAGAAGCAACCTAAGACTTCTCTAGGGTACAGAGACGTGTATGTCAGGATGAAATGTTGTGTGAGGTTATTCAAAAAATTAACATAATACAAGAGGAACACTATTTAGGTAGTGTTTCGGCAGGACTTACCTTCCTGTTGGTGTTGTGTTAAAGTCATCTCCCTGCTATATTTTTCATATTAACAACTGGTCTATAGGACTTTAACCTGGCAGTAAATATTTTGTTAAAGCCATTTCAGAACTAAACAGCTTATCTGCAAATATATCAAATGGCAGATATTCTGGACCAGAGATAACCTTGACCCCATGCTACCCCACAGGGAAAGAAGTTAATGCTCCCATTAGTCATGACATTCTGTTGAGGATAGGTATGGAGTACAGATCATTCTTCATCAGAAATACCAATAATAGGCATGGTGGTACATACCTGTAATTTCAGTACTTAGAAAGCTGAGACGGGCTGGGCATGGTGGTGCACGCTTGTAATCCCTGCGCTTGGGAGGCAGAGACAGGAGGATCGCACAGGTTCAAAGCCAGCCGCGCTGACTTAAGAAACCCTGTTTCCACATTAACAAAAAGTATAAAAATAGGTCTGGGAGTGTAGCCGGAGGTAGAAGGGCTTCCAGGAACCCCAGTACCACCAAAAGAAAAAAAAAAAAAGAAAGCTGAGACAGGAGGATTGCTGGTTCAAGACCAGCTTTGGCAACTTAGTAAGACTCTGTTTCAAAATAAAAATTAAAAAAATAGGGTGGGGGTATAGGTCAGAGGTACAGAGTCCCTAGTACCAAAACAACAATAAGAAACCCTAGTAATAAATATGTGTTTGGTCCAAGCTGCTTCAAGAAGGTATAAAAACCTGAAGGTCGAGACCAAAATAAGCTTTGGACTCATTTATGGGTTTTTCATTTCTTTGTCAGTGGTTAGCCTCAGGGTTCTGGGAGCTTAAAAAAACAATGGAAGAATTCTGAAGATACTCTCTATTTTTCTCTTTCCTACCTATCCTCGGCAATAAACATCCAGATGTGTTGTATATTTGTCCAGAAATATGAGTTATGACTATTTTCTTGAATCTTGTCTCTTGTATTCTGACATCTCAAACATTTCTCAATGCCCTATGGCCAAACTAGTCTTAATAATACAGAAATAAAGCTGAGTTAAGTTATAAAGAAATAATCTCAACCCTTCCATAGAACTTTAGAACTACAGAAGACATTTCCTCACTCTGTTTTTAAGCTAGACTATTGTATTGTTCCAATGTCAATTTCATCTCTCCTTCTGGGACTGGAGGGGATGCCAGGAAGTGTCCCTGAGATGGAGGAGGACTACCCAGTCTTAGATTAGCAAGACCTGAGTCCTGCTGCCATAACCAAACATTATTGTGCCTCAGTTTCCTTTGAGAGGCAGGTGGTCATGATAAAGCCCTCAGAATCACCACAGACAGAGGTATCAAACTGCTTTGGAACTTCCTAGCCCTAGCACAGTTGACTCTCTGCCTTCCCTCCATCGCCCACAGACCCAGACGCAACGCAACTCAGAAGAAGCCCGTCTGATGGGAAGCTGGGTGGGAGGAGGGGCACGTTGACAAGCAGGAGGCAGTTCATTCAGCTGCAGCCAACCAGAGCGCCTGAACTAAACCTCTTATGTGGGGAGGCCAGGGGCTCCTTTAATGACCCCAGATAGTTGGGACCTCTGTTTTATGTCTTATCGCAATTAATGGGAGGCCAGGCCCCATAAGTCAAAGCAGCTGTGGGCCCACATGAACATTAACCACGGGTGTGCTCCCCTTCAGATCTGGCCCGTACAGGTACCCAGCCCCCAACCTGCTTTAAATTCACTTCTGTGAAGCACTGTATACAAAAGCCACTTGTCGGAAATTCTGAGTTACTTTTGAGTGATGCCACATACTTATTCTTCACCCCTTTGAAATGCTGGCTAATGAGTCTCACAGAAATACATTCACCAGTCCCCTCTGTAAGTGGGCAACTCCTACAGCAAAAGCTTCTCGGTGTCTTCTGCCATCCGGGTAGGCGATTCCCTAAGCAGCCTCCCTGATGTTTGTCAGCAGGGAGTGTGCAGCCAGGTCCTTGACCTGCCTCACCTCTGCTCTCTCTTAGCAGTCAACAAACCTGTCCTGAAGCCTTCGTGCCAGGCGCTGGAATGCAGCCATAAGCAATGCCAACAGCGTCTTGATCTCATCCAGCTTCTCAGTCAAGGAACAATTAATTACTCTGACATGGGGTTGAGGGTGCAGGAAAGAAGAACCGATGTTCTATTAATGGCGACAGTGGTGGATCTCAGGACAACCACATAGAGGCCACCTTTGCTTCAAAAGGGCAACTTGAGAGGAGCAGAGAGAACTTTGGAAACACTTTGGCTAAAAAGGAATGTGTAGTCTTCTAGGCCCAGAAATGATTTCTACTTATACTCTTAGAAATTTTCCACTTTAAGAAATGAATACAAATGTGTTCTTCTAGTGCTCAGAATATAAAAAAGACTGGATAGTGTTAGGTCTCTTGCACCCAGGAACCAATTTCTCTGCAAGTAACATTTCTAAAATTCGCTGGGAGGTACATTTGAGGATTGAGATTCATTAACTCGGTGTCATATTAGTATGCAGTTGTATTTGTTCAGGAATCCAGTATTTGGGTCTCCCTGTGTGCCAGGCACTGTTGTAAGCATTTACCTGATCTTACCTCATTAAAGCCTCATTGGAACTCTATGACCAGACACTGTTCTCTCCATTTACAGGTGAGGAAACTAAACATTGCAGAGCTTAGTATCTTCCATGAGGTCACACAGCAGCTCAGAGTAGCAATTTCATATGATTCTTTCAAAACTATCTTGGCATCTGCTTGCCAGGGAAGGACTGTGAGAACTATAATCGGACAGCCCATTTCCCATTCTCAAGGCCCCCCCTCCTCTGTTTCCCACTGGGGATGCTGAGACCTGGATCCTGTGTTTGAATCTGTTTGAGGCCAGGAGTAGTAGGAGATCTGGTCCAATACACTGATACCTACAAGTTCCCTGGATCCTGGGAAAGAAAAAGCAAAGAGTCCAGCTTCTGCTGGTCTTTGACCCTAGACATTTGGGAGGACAATCAGAATAGATCTCAGAAGAAAACAAGATTTAGTAATAAAAGCTTGGAGGGATGTTAAGCAGAACTTTCCTCACATCGGCAAGGTAACTGAACAGCCAGCGCAGGCAGGAGGAGGTTGAAGGGCACACAGCTGGGCTCAAACCACAATGGCAGGCAAATGCCACAGTCTTTTGGACTTTAGCAGCCTTGCTGCACCAGGCAGTACCTGGCATTGGGCTTTTGTCTAGGAAAGGGCAGACACCAGTTTCTTTCCTAGATATAATATGTAGTCTGAACTGGTGAGTGTGATAGGTACCATCAGTCTAACTCCAAGCATGTGATGGAGAATTGCCCTTACAACACAGGCAATAGCCATTTTCAGTCTTTTGCCACTAAATTAACCACCTGCAGTTATCAGAACAGAAGGTATAGAAGCTAGACCTGAAATGCAAGTGAAAGCTATTTTCAAGGTTAACAGAGTGAGTTCCCCAACACAGGAGGTGTTCAAGCATCGCTCGACCAGATGTGATAAAGAGAACTCAGACATCTAAAATGGTTCAACTAGATTAATGGTTTCAAAACCTATACCTACACCAGTTTCCTGGGAAACTTTGAAAGAATGTGTATTGCAAGGCCCAATGTCATATGGTCAGATTCATTAATCCTGGAGTGGGCCATGACATCTGTGATTCTCATAAAGTTTGCAGTGGATTTAGTGTTCACAAGAACTGGTGGTTTTGGGGCATAACCTCTGTGATTCCTTTAAACTGGAGAGTGTGGTTCCTTGCCAAGGCTCTGAGCCTCGCCTACCACACATTTATAGGTAAAGAAATGCCTGTGTAGACTGTCTGTCACTGGGGACTGGCTTTTACCCCCACACAATGCAGTGGTTTGCATATTTGCTGATATTCCCCCCCAAAGCACGCAGGAATGAATCATTATTGAAACAATTTACTTTCAGTTAGTGCATGAATGCCTTCCCATGATGCTTTGACGCTTTGTTTGTCCTCCTATAAAAATTATTTATGACCCAAGTGTGATCTTTTAAATCAGAATACTTATTCCTGAAATCAAAGCTCTAGCATGCTAATGCAAGTAGAAACCTTGATAATTTTTCAAAGCCATGTTGAATATTCAAAAGCTGGAACTGAAGGAAAGGAGTTAACATTAATTAATATTTGAAGCAGTAAAATAAAAGCAACAGTGAAGCTAATTTTGCAGGACAATTAATCATGAGTCTTGCTAATTACACATGGGATTTTGCAAATGATTTTTTTTCTCAGGTAGCAAAGTAAAAATGATAATCCGCTACCCATCAAAATCATTGGCTTCTCACCAATGTCCCCAGCAAGAGCAATTAGTGGAAACAGCAGAGCCCTAGTAATTGCATGTCAAGAGAGGAGAATGTTAGAATTTTAATTGCTCTAAATAAAGACCACTTGCTCATATGTACACCTGATTGTCCAAAACAGCTCTGCAAGCCAGAACGAGTATGCCACCACTTGCAGGTGCCCCCATAAAAATAACTGTGGGAGCAGTATTCTCCCAGCAACCCATGCAGTTTCTGGGAGAAAATATCAATATGCATTCGCATTCTGAACTGCAGTGTCATCACTTGAATATAAGAACTGAAAAAAAATCACCCACTTGGGAAAATGTGCATATTCTTTATATTTGCCAAATATTTATTGCTGACATTTTTTGAAGAACTTTAACTATCTACAAGGTGCCAAGGGCTTCAAATTTACTGAATTTTAGGATCCCCAATAAAATGTTTTTAACAAGACATCTCAAGAGGGCATAAAATAAAAAATTACCATATTCATGAGTGTAAGCCTCTAAGATTGCAATGCTATAAACTGGATGTTTATAATTTGCTTGTGGCTTTCTTAATTAAAAACTGGTAATTAGAAACTCAAGTACTATTTTTACACTTCATCTTCTACACTTTACATGCTACTGTTACTTTTCGGTTTAATATATGTACACATGGATGCACACAATTGCAAATGATCAATAATATTTAACTGTGTGTCTAAAACCTAAATGATGATGGATACATTTAAATATTGCTTTCCCGGAGATTATTATTCCAATGGCCATGTCCTGGCTTAAACATTTAGTTGAAACAAGACAGCTACCATTTTTTTGCTCTTTCCCACATGCATCATTTACTCTCATTTTTAAGCCGAATTGCTGAATTGCCTCTGAGTAGGAACTGGTATCTATTGTCTCCCTGCCCAGCCCTGCGTCTTTAAGTACACCATACTGAGGTGCTAAACCACCGCGTACTTCCTGCCATTAGCTTTGTGGGTTGGGGCTGGGTGTTAGACGGGGAGCAGTAATCCTAACTTACCACCATATCTTCTTTGCACATCCAAAATTGTATGCATGGTTTACTACACCAGAACGACTTAAAAGCAACAAGCAGGACGTGGGGAGGGCAGCTTCTTTTGCTGAATTGCCAGCAGATCACAGGTGTGCATCTGACTCCCGGAGGTGATTCAAGTAATAACGCAAGGATGGTGATTTAAATGGTTAGAGGCTTTTTCTAGGAAGCCAGTCCTCAAAGTCCTATCATTTTGCAGATATTGCTCACAAATGGCAACTTAGTTGCCTGGCCTCCTTAAGTGATTACTTTTGATTTTTATTATGTTTTAAAGTAGAAACCTTTGAACATGGGTGCTTTTCTTGTTCACGGCACAACCATTATACCATCCTTAAGTGAAAATCCTTTCTTGAAGTTATTATATGTACATAGATCATGAGATTTTATTCTAATACCCCCCTCCTTTTCCCCCCCAAATGTCAGTTAGAGGCCAGAAAAAGATCTGAATCAGAATAATCATTATTTACTTATAAGTATTTTACCAAAACACAAATAACTTACTGCTTATTTTCCTAAAAAGATTTTTGAGATGACCTACAATAAAATCAAATTAAAAAAAAAAAACAAGCCAGGAATGAAGCAAAGTAGGCCAGGGTCTGTATCTCAGAAGGCACTAAAATATCTGGTGTGGTTTATACCATGATGGATCAGAAAAAGCATCATTTTTACAGAGTGAGATTACAAGAACATACTATTATTCTGAATTTCTAAAAAAGCAAAGTTCCTCAAACTTTCCTGAAGCGTCCTTTTAGGCTGTGAGTCCTCTGAGCAGCATCTGGAATGCTCACATGTATATTTTGTTTCTCAGGTCATTTGGCATTAACATCAGGAGATTGCTAATGTGCTATTTATACTGCTACTCATTACTGAACAGGAGAAGGACAAGGAAGTTTTTTGATCAGAATGGGTAATTCCCCAACATTAAATGTAAATAAAAGGGTGTTATAGTAATAAGGGGTTAGGCCAGTAGTTTCCAAATCAAGGGCCAAACCACTTCAGAGTGAACTTGGCATTAAGTTTTTTTTCTAGATTACAGGTACTCATTAAAGGAACAGTGTAGAGCTGGGCTTGACCTTTGCCTCCACGAAGCCCCCAGGACCTTTTGTGGTTTTTCTTGACTCTAGCATCTGCAGACATGTTGGTAATTTTAACACCGTGGCAGACTTCCATTGTAATAAAGCAGATCTATTATATTGGCCCTTTGATGGAGTTTATGGTGCCACATCAATTAAATGAGGCAGAGAGGGACAGTGAACAGACTTCCTATCACCCTTCATTTGAGACAAGATTTGCAGTAAAAGAACAAATTCTGGGCTCACCTACCAACTTAACATCAAAGAAAAAATATAGAAAGCAGAAAGAGCAGACCGACAGAGAGAGGGAAGGAGAGAGAAAGAGAACAAAAGGAAGGAAGGAAGGAAGGAAGGAAGGAAGGAAGGAAGGAAGGAAGGAAGGAAGGAAGGAAGGAAGGAGGGAGGGAGGGAAGGAAGGAAGGAAGGAAGAAAGGAGGGAAGGAAGGAAGGAAACAGAGAGAAAGACAGACAGAGAGATTAGAGACTGTACTTTTGCGTTTCAGTTCCCTCCTTTGGTTCTTAACCTGGCTTCCTTGAATCCCCTGAAGGACCCACTAATAGATCTGATATTCATGAGTCCCCTGAAATTGTGGACCAAATACAGTGTGTTTGTATGTATACATGTTTTTCAGGGTTCAGCTTTATAGATTTTATGAAATTTTAAAGTATTACAACCCAGATAAGATGAAAACTACAAGCAAGAATGGCTCCTCAGGCCTTTTCCCATCCTCACCTTTTATTGTAAAGGACCATTTAATAATCTTGTTTTTAAATGAAGGCTGCTACAAATGGCTTTCTTTTTAAAAATTTTTTTTTCTTTGGTGGTACTGGGGGTAGAACCCAGAGGCTTTCTACCTCTGGGCTATACTCCCAGACCTATTTTATATTTTATTTGGAAACAGGGTCTCACTAAGTTGCTGAGAGCCTCACTAAGTAGCTGAGGCTGGCTTCGAACCTGTGCGATCCTCCTGTCTCAGCCTCCCAAGCGCAGGGATTACAAGCATGTGCCACCACACCCGGCTTCCAAATGGCTTTCTATGTCTAAAGAATCTGAGTTCAAAATCTTATTTTAGTTGAAGGGCTTAATATTGCCTTCTGTGATTGTATACATCTAGAAATTTGAAATTTCCTCAGCAAATACTTACACAGTTTTACAAGTCTTTGTTGTCCAACCGTCCTTTGATGCAGTTTGTTTTGTTTTGTGGTGATGGTGATTGAACCCAGGAGCATTCTACCTCTGATCTACAGCCCCAGCCCTATTTTATTTTTTATTTTGAAACAAGGTCTCACTAAGTTGTGGAAGGCCTCGCTAGGTTGCTGCGGTTAGCGGCACACCTGCGATCCTCTGGTCTCAGCCCCCGTGTGTGCCACCATGCCCAGTTTAAAGCAGTTTTTAGTTGAGCTGCAGTAACAGCCACAAAGGTAGAGAAGGAGATGAGCACTGAGCATTTCAGAGCCGCTTGTAAAGCAAGAGACTGAGCAGTAACAGCTTTTTTATGAGTTGACAACATTTTCAGAGTTGAGTTTGGTTGAAGTTAGATACTGGCACTCTTATAACAACTGCACATTTTGTCTAACTGGTTATTGAAAATGGCTATTACTATGATCTTTGCAATAGACAATTTTCTGGTTTCTGTGTTAAGACTTCTCTACATGTCATAGGCTTTTAAGGGGCCACTGAAATCAAACATGGCCCATGTCCACTAAAAAGCAAAGGGGAAATGTAAAACCCTAAACTATAATCTACTAGAAGAAAATGTTCTATAAAATTGGTCTGGTCAAGGTTTTTTTTGGGGGGGGGCAAGAATGAAAAAGCACTGGCAACAAAGGCAAAAAACAGAAAAAAAAATTGCATCAAACCAAAAGCTTCTGAATAGCAAAGGAAACAATCAACAAGGAGAAACAAATCCAAACCATAATGAGTTGTCACCCCACTCCAGTTCGAGTGCCATTATCAATGGTGGGAATGTAAACTAGTGCAGGAAAACAGTATGGAGGAGCCCCCAGAAAATTAAAAGTAAAACTACCTACTCCTAGGCATATATCCAAAGATATCAAATCAGTAGGTTGGAAAGATTTCTGTGCGCCTATTTATTGCAGCACTATTCAACATAGCCAAGATTTGAAATCATCCCATGTCCATCAAGTGATAAATGGATAAAGAAAATAAAGTATGTATGCACAATGGGATACTGTTTGGCAATAAAAAGAGTTAAATCTTCCTGTCACTTGCAGCAACATGGATGGACCTGGAGATTATAATGTTGAGGGAAATAACGCTAGATGAAAAAGACAAATCCCACCTGTCACTCATATGTGGAATCTAGGAAGGCTGAGTTCATAGAAGTAGAGAGTAAAACAGTGGTTTCCAGAGGATAGGGAGGAGAGAATTTGGTTAAGGGGTACAAAGTACAAAGTCACAGATAGATAAGAATAATGCATCCTGGTGTTCTATTACACAGAAGAGTGATTATAATCAATAATACTGTATCCTATAAATCAAAATAAAAGAATTTTGAGTGTTCCCATCACAAGACACTTAAATGTTTAAGATGATGATTATAACCCAAACATCCTCAGTTGACCATTACACAATATGTGCATGTCCCCAAATACACACTGTCCCCTATACATATGTACAATTATTATCCGTCACTTAAAAATAAATTTTTTAAAATAAAGGGAAAGAGAATTTGGTAATCTGAAATAAACTGATCAGATTTGTGGATGGACAGGCAGCCTGAGATTAGCGGGAACAAACCCTTCAAACACAGCCAATAGAACGAAGTGAATGCATATACATGAATTTTTCAAAGTAAATAAAGCTCTGAAGATGTTTGATACAACTACAGCGGAATTTGAAGGGGGAAGTCAAAGCAGCCAGAGGGAAGCAAGTAATAAATAAACCCCTTGGATTTTTAAATGGTAGGCCCTAATTTGTTTGAAATATAAACGTGGAAATGTCTGCTTCTTGAAGTGCAAATTGGAAGGGCGGAATAAAAAACTCTTAGCCAGGAGTGGTGGTGTGGACCTGTAATTCTAGTATTTGGGAGGCTGAGACAGGAGGATCTCAGGACTGAGCCAGCCTCAACAACTTAATGAGGCCTTCAGCAACTTAGTGAGACCCTGTTTCAAAATAAAACAAATAAATAAAATGGGGTCTCTCTCTCTCTCTCTCTCTCTCTCTCTCTCTCTCTCTCTCTCTCTCTCTCTCTCTCTGCTCTCTCCCTCTCTCTCTGTAAAGGGTGTGTAGCTCAGTGCTAGAGGTCAAGCTTAGCATGTGCATAGGTGGCTGGGTTTAATTCCCAGCAACAAAAGAATAAAGACGTTTGTTAAATAAAAGTATCTCTTCAGCATTATCACACCAGAAGTAAATCACTAAAGATGGTAAGGAATATTGCTCTTGGAAAGATATAAAAATAGTTTTTAGTGAAGATTACACAACAGAAAGTTATGAAAGAAGGAAACAAGCAATATACAGTCAGAAACAGTAGCAGAACAGTCTCGCCTTCTCTTCCTCCCCACCCTGGGCCTGGTCAGCATTCCATTCGGTGTTCAACGGCAACAGTTAGCTCAGTGAAGAGTGGCTGTTTGGTTCAGGTTTAGCCACCTCAAATCCTTTGGCTCTAGTACACCCAGCATGGAAGTAGATACAAATGGCACTTTCTTATGCACATCTTTTCACATTGAGCCACAGAAACTAAGCTTTTTCAAATAGATAAACAGCCCCAAGAGAAGTTTCTGTGCACACTAAGACAAAGGCAGCCTCTCTATGGTTGTTCATGAGACTGGGGCTGGGGTGTTTGTCAGCTGCCAGGGTAGCAGGATTATGCCTTTCTCTGGGGAGACTGAGAAATGCCTTGGGCCACCCACAAGGCAGGGCCACAGGATGAGTCTGTGAGGGCCACCCTTTTCTCTCCTCTTCCTCAGCCATGACACTTTCCAAAGGCCACCAAGAGAAGCCCAGTTGCCTGTAGAATACAGCTCTTTGTCAAATGGATGCATATTTTGTTAACAGCCCCAATGAGTGATAAAGGGGAGAAGGAAGAGAAAAACACCAGTGCTAGAGCTGTTTAGACAAGATCCTAATCCTGATGATCCAGCAACCACTGTCTCTTTCTTCCTAAAAGGTGTCAGTTCCAGGAATCTAAAACCCCTTCCATTTGCAGCAAAGGTCACCCTGAGCTGTGTCCTCAACTTTCTTGCCATCAGCCACTGCCCCCACCTTCTGTAACTGAGCCAGACAAACCTTCTCCTGTCCAGCGGCAACCTTTCTCAAAAGCTCTCCTCTTAGAAACAGCTGCTCCAAGTCTCCACCCGCATTGTGTTCCTCTTCTCTCTGACCTTTTAAACAAGCCCTTGACCTGGTTTCAAGCAGGGAGCATTTAGAAGGCACAGGGGAGAGAGAGGAGCAAAAGCAGGTCACCAGGAAGAAATGACCAAATAATGGTGACCACGCTGCCAATCCCCGTGAATCCCCTGACTCCAGAACAAGCCCTGTGCAGGGTGAACTTAGCGCTCTTCCCTTCCCTTCCATACACACTGCCAAACTTTAGAGGAACAGTGTTCTTTTTTCAGTTTTCTAAACACTTGATCAAATTTTTATGTGTTCTCACTTTATTCTGAAAGAGAGTCAATGATGTCTTTATTAAACATTTAAAATAGAGTGTAAGTCTGCATGGTGGTCAAAAATAAATTGCACCCTATCAGATATACTATATGCAATTAATCAAAAGAATATAATATCTTATCAAAGATACTTTTGAGGATCTCAAAGCATTTTACTTTATTTGTATTGGGGATTGAACCCAGGGGCATTTACCCTCTAGCTACGTATTCTCCCTATTTTTATTTGTTTTATTTTTTAAACAGAGGCTCACTAGCTTGATGAGAGTCTCACTACTTGCTGAAGCTGTCCTCATTTTGAGGCATGTTGTAAGTATTGCATTTTGAGAAAAAGAATAAAAACTGTCTTGGCTAGCACCAAAAAGTAACAAGGGTTTGTTTCTAAAATTTTCAAGACTTTTTTTTTTTTTTTTGGTAATACAAGGGATGTAATCTAGGACATTCTACTGCTGAGCTATGTCTCCAGCCATTTTTGTATTTTATTTTGAGATAAGGTCTTGCTATGTTACCCAGGCTGGCTTCAAACTTGGAATCTTCCTACCTCAGCCTCCTGAGTCACTGGAATAATAGATATCTGCCACTGTGGCTGGCTTCATGGCTTTCTCTTGAGCTGAATTCCTTTGATGAAGCCAAGATTTATCCATTACCCATCCTGACTCCTATACCTGACAAAAGAGGGATCCGTTTGAAATCCTGATGGGCAGATGTGTCTTTCCTCTGCAGTCTCATCTTCAGGGGAGGAGGAAGAGACTCAAGCCCCACTTGTGCCTTCCTTTTTTTGTCCAGGCTTAAATGATCACAAAGTGAGCAGCTTTTCCCTACACAGAAGGAAACAGTTACTTTTGTCATACTGATATTTATGGTCATTTGAAAACAATCATTATCAGTTCACACAAAGCATTGGGTACTACAGCCTTTTGTTTGTATTTATGTGTTCATGCATACTTTGTCTATTTCCAAAAAGAATTTGGAGAGGTTTTGTTTTTAACTTCATTAAATAAATACTTACTGAGTTCCTACTATTAGCTAGGTCCTGGTGATATGGTATAATGGCCCCTGCTCCAGAGACCTTACTGTCCATGAGGAAGACACAGGAGAGGACAAAGTGTGGCACCAGGCTACAGTAAGGGCTGTGGCACAAAGGCTACCCTAAGACCTCAGGGAAGGGCACATCGTCCACCTGGGGGTCTCACTGTCTACACTGTCAGCAAAACACAGAACACTTTGCCTCTGGCCACCAGAATGTGTGGGGATTTTCCTCCGAGCAATTCTCCAGTGAACACCAACTGTATGATCTTAATCCAATCCTCACACAACCTACCTGGACAGGGCATCAGGTTGAGGGATTAGTCTCCCAAGATCACCCCCCCACACACATTTCACACACAAATCACAAATAACAGTTTTGGGGTTTTTTGTCTATACTTTTGACCCACTGGCTACAAATGAGGGTTCCCACAGTCCCTTTTCTGCTTGGATTAATTTACTAGTGCAGCTCACAGAACCCAGGGAAGCATTTGCTTACATTTACTGGTTCATTACAAAGGATATTAAAAGGATCCATATGAAAGGCCAGAGGGAAGAGATACACTGAACAGGGCAAGGTGTAGGGAAGGGGCATCTCTGAGGGTGCAACCCTCCCCGCACCTCCATCTGTGCAGTGCTCTGAGGCTTTCCAAATTCAGCCCTTTGGGGTTCTTACAGGGGCTTCAATACATAGGTATGAATCATTGACCCTTGGTGATCAACCCAACCTTCAGCTCCTCTTCCCTCTTGGAGGTTGAGAAATAAGACTGAAAGTTCCAACCTTCTAATTACATGGCAGCCAGCTCCCATTCTAGAACTATCCAGAAGCCTCGTTGGAACAAAAGAATCTCCTAGTACTTATATCTATAAGGTTTTAGAGGCCTATGTCAGGAAATGAGCCTCTCTCTCTCTCTCTCTCTCTCTCTCTCTCTCTCTCTCTCTCTTTCGCTCTCTCTCTCTCTCTCTCATTGTTTCACAGAAGGCTTCAGTGAGTTGGATCTGGAAACATGAGCTGGAATTCAGCAAGCAAAGAAGAGTAAAAAGGAGCTGAGTATGGTGGCACACACCTGTAATCCTAGCACTTGGGAGGCTGAGACAGGAGGATTGCAGATTCCAGGCCAGCCCCAGCTACTTAGTGAGATTTTCAGCAACTTAGCAAGACCCTGCTTCAAAATGAAAAAGGTTTGAGGTATAGCTCAGAGGTAAAAGACCTCTAGATTCAATCCCTATAGGAAAAAAAAAAAGAGTAAGAAGGGTACAGAGAGGTTGACATTGCTAAATATGATGGGGACATAAATAGTATGAGGAAGGGTGATTATTGCTGAGCAGTAGCTAGAAGCCAGATCATAAAGGCCTTGTGTCCCCAGGGAAGGAGCTTATCCAGCAAGCAGCAGCGTGACATAGTCAGATTTGAAAGACCTGTGTGATGAGACTGTTCCTTTAGTGATGTTGTGTCATCTCTTAACTTTGAACTCCCCTATGTATTCCTGCTAAGAGTAGCAGGTGTCTTGCAGTTCTTTGGGCTGTATTTTGCTTTTTAGCTCGCTGTTCTCATTCAGTGCCCTGATGAAGTGGTGGAAAGCTGTGAAGGAGAAAAGACATTCTGTGATCCTCTGAGCAGATCTCCATCATTTATAGACCTATGTCCCATGGCTATGATATTCACAAGTGTTTCTCCTGCGCTTTGACTTTCCTCCATCTGTCCCCTGTTCCCTTCTCTAGGTGCAGTATTCCCATTTTATTTTCTTGAAACCCTGGACCCTGGTGATTCTGATTTTGTTTTCCCTCTTGGGTAAAACAAGAGTGTAAATAGAAGGGGCTAAAAAGAAATTCCCTTCCCAGCTCGGAATAAGGCTCTGACAAAGTGGCCCTTTATTATGAAAAAGGGTTTGGGTGTATCACAATGATCACTCTTTTCCCTGCCATAGTCACGAGAGATCCTTCTCGGATCTCGCTGTGAGAAACTGGCAGAGTCCTAGAGATAAAGCCCATGAAAGACTGCAGCCACCAGGAGATCCCCACCCTCACATTCATCCATATCCAACCTCCAGCAATCTGTCAAAATTACCATTAAGCAATCCCACAACTTTATCACTCCCTTGGCTCCTGCTCTAGGTAGAATCTTTAGCAACCACTGAAAGAAACCAGGAGAGTCCATATTACATATTTCACGCTTCAATAGCTCCTTTTTACAGGATACATTTGTTTTAAGTCATGAAGTTTTGCATCCATGTGAACTGTATCTCATAAAACAAATGGTTGTAGGCAGCAACGATGTGTTATTCTCTGTGCTAAAGTACACAGACCGTCTTCAGTGGCCACATTATTCTCTCTTTGTTGTTTTGAAGAAATATAAAGAGGAGACAGGCTCCCAGATGTGGAGTGGATGGAGATAAGTACAGAGGTTGAAGAGACTTTGCACCCACTCTTCTGGTCTCATTCACTCCCTCTACCTGAGAGGTTTACATGGTCATCCTCTTTGATGTAAAGCTAATCTATCTACCCCAGAGTGGCCATTTTAAAGTAAGAATATTAATTATTTCTTTATTCTATCTATGTAACACATTTAAGTGTTACTCAAAATGTTACAGGGCAGCTCTAATCGATTACAAGTGGTGGGTGGTAGCATTGCAGGAATGAATCTAGACCTTCCCCTTTGCACATTCTTCAGGAAAGAAGTGTCTTTTATATGTCTTTTGAATAAATGTTGGATTTTCCTGGAATATACCTTGACATCCAGTGTGGTTCTCTACTGAGACTAATTACCATATCAACAGTCTATATATTCCACTTAAGTTCTTAGCAAAAGAAGGTAACATCTGTTTCACATGAGCTGAGCATGGATGAATTATTTAGCTGTGGGGATTATATGGTAAAATAAATAAAGTTTTGTTTTGTTTTTCAGATACAGTTAAGGTCAAATACTGTCTGGCTCCTCTGCTTTTTATGTATTTGAGTTTGGGTACATTACTTCACCTCCCTGAATCTCAGTTTCCTCATCTGTAAAGTAGGTGAGTAATACTTTTACAAAGAGCTTCTTTGGTAACTAAAGATGATATACATATTTTGTGTATCTTGTGTACATAAATAAATCTAGAGAATACTGCAGATATTGTGAATAAACACAGATCCCCTATTCATGCCTATATTCTCATAAAGTGCAAGTGCCTTTCAGTTTAAGAGTTTAGAACTCAATGAGCAAGCACGTGTTTCAAAATGTTTACTTTTTTTTTTTTTTTTTTTTTTTTTGGTGGTACTGGGGTTCCTGGAAACCCTTCTGCCTCCGGGCTACACTCCCAGACCTATTTTTATATTTTTATTTGGAAACAGGGTCTCTTAAGCAATTCAATGAAAAGCAAAGACTTCTATACTGTTAAAGATCTCTTTAAGACTTCAGTAATAGAAACCTGTTAAAAAATTGTCATGAGTGGAATTCACTACAAGCAGGGGACCTTGTACTGTTCATAGCATGCCATTTTAGAGTTGACGTCAACTGGTTATCAGTCTCTGTTCTTCGGGCTCATCCCTGGTGAGAACCTCAGGGGCTCCTGACTGCTCACTGGTGTGAACTTCCATTATACCACATTTTTGCCTCACTGTAAAATGCCATGTACAACCACTAACATCTATGGGCCCTTAGGAAAGAAGACTATAAAAATAACTACTGTATGTAAAGTGGGCACTTCTATCTTCCAAGATTCTGCTCAACACTTAATAGTATCTCAGTTAATCCCTCTGACACCTCTATGTTAAGATTTTTGCAAATAAGGAACCTGAGGTTTAGTATCTTTAAATAACTTCCCCAGAACGTTGCAGTTAACATATTGCAAAATGGGGATTCAGACTGACTCTAGTGGACTCTAAAATCCATATTCTTAACCACTACCCTGCTTAGAGATTTGTTTGCATACCTCTCTTCATGGTGAGTCCCACTAATCCAAGCTGAAAAATCTGGACCTCTGAGGTGTTGGTTATACTAGGTCTTCCTGTTTTTATCAAAAACTAAGGACCAAAGTTAACCCTTATAATTACAATACAGATCAAAATTCATTACAACTCCAATGTTATTTCCAAAATTCTTCTGTTGCATTTGAATTTGGTCAAGTTAAACAAAAAGCCATTCACCCAGACAGGATTATTCTTTTCTTAAAATTTTCCAGTAGCATTTGTTTCAATAAGATCTGTGTGACTCAGAAGAAGAAAAAAAAAACAATGTGGCTCCTGCTATTTGAAGAATTAAAGACAATTCACCAAAAATATTACTAAAGGATGGCATGTTTAGAGAAATTCAATTAACATTTTCCATTTAAATGTCCTTTACAACATATAAAATGTGACTGCAGATGGTAGAGAGTAGGATTTGGCCTATGTACACAGTCTCTTCTAGAAAAGAAAATTCAACCTTAAGTAATTACGTGACTTGCCAAGGTCATGTAACTGAGGTGATTAAGTCTGAAATGTAACTGGAGTCTTCTGAATATAGGTCCAGTTTACTATAGGAAGAACAAGCAGAGGTGGCATTTCCCAGGAATGTTAATTTAAGTAGAAAATACTACTGGAACTGTTTGGTGCCACAAAACACACGTGTGTGTGTGTGTGTGTGTGTGTGTGTGTGTGTGTGTGTGTTACTGGGGATGGAACCCAGGGACATTCTACCTCTGAGCTACACCCCCAGCCCTATTTTTATTCTATACTTTGATATAGGGTCTCACTGAGTTGCAAAGAGCCTCACTAAGTAGTAGCTGAGGCTGTCCGCTAACTGCAATCCTGTCTCAGCCTTCCAAATGCTAGGATTACAAGCATGCGCCACCACACCCAGCACAAAACACATTTTGTTGGAATTTTTGTTATATATTTACTTGCTAAGATACTAAGTAGTATCTCTTTCTATCATTATACAACTACATTATTAAGGTGTTATGATTATTTCACAAAAATCAAGAAAGTTAGATGTAAAAGGTGATTTGTCCAAGGAATGGTAAAGTAAACAATAGAGTTCAGATGAGGACACAGATGTATATTGTTATGCAACAATATTAATATTTTAAATAATTTCTTGGCTCTGTATTGGAATTATTTGTATAATATCAGATATAAAACATTGTTTAAAAGCCTTGGCTTTAGTCAACTGCAGACTAGTGTGGAGAGAAACGCATAGCACATGTTATATGAGGTCCTCATTTCCTATTTTGGAAAAGAAAATAATTATTTAATATGAATATGAGCTTTTATGTACACAAAGGAAGGTGAAGAGAATTATGTTGAGTGCAATGGAATATTGCACTTCAAGATTTACACACTTCAAATAGAAATGCATTAGACACGTTAATATTCCTAAATGCACAAAAGGGATTTAAATATGATGATTAATTCATCACCTGTTGACAAATAACATTTTATACTTAATGTTGGAGGAGAAATATTTTCATGAAATGGCCAGTTCTAATAAACATGCCAAATGTGCCTGTAAATAAAAGGCAATAATGTTACTCAGCACCTTATAAACTTTCTGAATTCAATCTACTCTAAGTAATGTGAGTGCTAGAGAGAAGAGTAATAAGAACACAGGGACAGAAGAAAGACAGCTGATTTCAGGGGGAGAGACTCCGGTCTGAAGACAAAGCACATGCATGGTTTGGCTCACCTCTGGCTTTCTTCAAGCTGCGACCAATTTTCAAGAGGAAGTCACAGAATATATATTCGAGTATTTCTGGGTAGAAATACAGAATCTTGAGGCTTTATCATAGGCTCAGATAAAGGGTTTCTGTAGTCAGAAGCATTTTCTTTTTAAGAGAATGTTTATATATTGGCTATTAGGTATAATTTCACAATTACATGTTTGAGAGCATATGTTATTATTAGCTTTTAGCTCATAGATAGCTAATAAATCTAATGAATAAAGAAATATAATTGGTCCCTGGCCTGTTTATCTTTTTTAAAAAATTAATTTTTTTCCGCCGGGCGTAGTGGCGCACGCTTGTAATCCCCGCGCTTGGGAGGCGGAGACAGGAGGATCGCGCAGGTTCGAAGCGAGCCTCGCTGGCTTAAGAGACCCTGTTTCCAAATAAAAATATAAAAAATATAGGTCTGGGAGTGTATCCCAGAAGTAAAAGGGCTTCCAGGAACCCCAGTACCACCAAAAAAAATTAATTTTTCACTCAGTCTCTCGACCATTGTATGACCAAGTATACAAAGAACTAATGTCACTGTCAAATAAAGTTTCCAGCCAAGAAAAGGGGGAATGAACATTTTTAATGTGAGCAGGCCACCTGCTCCTCAACCTCACACTCCTCACATTTTGTTTTAAAGTTATTTAACCTGCACTCAGGGGCAGCTCATCCTTCCCCTTTTCAGCTTCACAGTATTGAAAGAAAACAGGCACAAAAGCATCATTTTATCATATGTAGCATTTACTAGGGTTTATCTGGAGTGTGTGTGTGTGTGTGTGTGTGTGTGTGTGTGTGTGTATGTGCGCGTGCATGCATGCGTATATGTATGTGTGCATATGTATGACTAGGAATTGAATTTAGGGACATTCCACCTCTAAGCTATGCCCCCAACTCTATTTTTTGTTTTAAAACAGGGTCTTGCTAGGTTGATAAAAAAAAAATCTTACTACTTTGCTAAGGCTTTGCTAAGACTTTGCTAAGAAACTTGTGATTTTCCTGTCTCAGAATATCAAGTACTAGAGTTACAAGTGTCATCTCAGCTAGCCTATCTAGACATTTTTAAAACAAGAATTTTTATTGCCAACATCTTTTTATATGCAGGAGACAAGGATAACGAATGTCTCATAATGATGGAGTGAGATTCTGCAGAATTCTATAAAACATGAATAAATTATATTCCAGAATAAATTATGGTTGGTATCATTTTAGTATTAAGTACATTTTATTATAATTTGAACACTATCTGAGTATCTTATTCATTGCAATATTGTTTTCAGAGCAATTGATGTATTGAGCATGCAAGTCACAAAGCTTGAACTATTCAGAGGAGTGGTGAAGGGTATGTATATCTGGCAAGTTTGATCGATCTGATTTGGAATCTCAGTTCTGCTCCCAATGAGTCACATGACATTGAGCAGATGGACACTTAAGTTTCCTCACCTGTTAAGTGGAGATGACAGTAGTTCTACCCTATAGGGTTGTCAGGAGGGCCTTAGAACATTTAGCACAAAGACACAAGACACACATTCCAAGAGAGTAGCTAATCTAATATGTTCATTTAGACTTGCTGACTATTGTAACAAGATGAGAAAATCTTTAATCATGTGTGTAGTTAGGGAGAAGCTAAGCAAAAATATCCTCAAATAGGCTTGACCCAAGAAGGGTCACTGAGTGAAACACTCCATCCCACACCCCCGAAATGCCTAACCACACCCCTAAAATAAGTAAAAATCAATTGTTACTCTGAACCAAAGGATACATCTCTTTATCCATATAGTGCTAAAAGAAAGCAGCATTCTGTATACACAAGTGCTTTGTGATGTGTTTTTTAAAAGGAACAAATAGCCAGCATTCACCAAGTCACCTAGCGTTGCCAAGGTTATGGCGGCATTTAAGAGGAACGTGTGTAGGGTGCAGAAAGCGGCAGGTCAGAGCTGTGGATCAGGCCCAGGACATCACTCCAGGACACTGCTGCAGAGGGCCCTTTGCCTCTTGCTTCAGGCTGCTAAGTGAACAGAAACGTTAAGAACCACTGTCACTGTAGCTTTTCACTAGCTTGTTTATTTACCCATCAAGAACCATAAGGACCTTTACTGCATAAAATGCCAAGTGTGGTGGTAATTGACATCAAACGATCCATGTCTACCAACAAATAAAAGACTAAAGTAATAAACATAGAGAGATGAGTGTTTAATGACCTTCAACAAATTTTTATTGTAAGATCCATAACAGTTAACTATATACACTGACATCTCTGGCCTGGAGCAGTCTCTGTTTTCAAAGTCAGAGGGAGAAGCCCAAATACTGCCTTGCTACAGTGGTTCATGAGAGCTGGCTTGAATGTACCAGCTTGGCTTGCCAAAATCGCTAGGTCCCTAAAACTTCTTCCACTTCCCTAAAATGAGAATTTCTCCACCTCGAATATCTCCCTTGAAACACAGACATGCATACATGGTCCTTTAAATCTTCCCATAGCTAGATAAAATACTACAGTCAGCAGATACTTTTAGATCATTTCATCCTCAAACCAACACATGCAGATAAAGCATAATAAACACCACTGTTCAAGGGGACCTTGGATCATCATTATCTCCAACCACTGCCTTTTACTCAGTCCTACAAACATCTGATCATAACCTGAATTTAATGGTCATTTTGTTAGTATTAAGAGACCGCCTTAGAGCTGGGTGTAGCTATGCAGGCTTGTTATCCCAGTGCTTGGAAGGTTGAGACAGGAGGATTATAGATTCATGGCCAGCCTCAGCAATGTAATAAGGTCCTCCACAACTTAGTGAGACCCTGTTTCAAAAAAATAAATAAATAGGGCTCTGAGGTCTAGCTTAGAGGTAGAAGGCCCTAGGTTCAACCCCAGTTTCAATCAGTCAGTCAATCAATGAAATACATCCTAGAATGTTTCCTTGTATATAGATGTTTTTATTTGTGAATAGAACATAAAACAGAAGACAGCAATTACCACCTACCCCATCCCAGAACATCAGAATCACCATAGCACAATACTAGAAAGACAGTCGAGACATTAATTTCCTTTAGATGCACTACCTAGTTTTTTTAGGCACTATATAAGGCTTCATTTAGGTCCTTGGTGTTTGCACCTTAATTTCATGGCTGGATCCATGACTCTTCACTGGGAACAGAGAAATATTTTGAGACCTCATCAGCCTCTGAGATTCATGAGGATCCTAAAGTAAGATAGCTGCTTCTCTCTGCCTGTCAGGGACAACAGCAGATCTCAGCCCTGAGACAGACCTCGGAGGGTGCATGTCATGTTCCTTAGTAGGTGCAAGCTCTGAGGAAATAGGTTACTTGCTATGATTTGGGAGGGAAAAAGGATAATCACACTAAGTCACATAGTATGTTCTCAATAAGTGTGTGCTAGCTGGGCACAGTGGCACATACCTGCAATCCCAAAACTTGGGAGGCTGAGACATAAGGATCACAGGTTCGAGGCCAGTGTGGAACAAGTTAGGAAGATCCTGTTTCAAAATAAAATAATTGTTAAAAGGGCTGGTGATATAGCTCAAGGGTAAAAATTCCTCTGGATTCAACTCCCAGAACTACAAAAAATTAAAAGTTTACTAAATTCAAGTCTATGATGAGCATTTGGGGGAATAAATGAAAAATGGAGATGGTTTTTTATCTTTGTAGTTTTCATAATATTTTATTAGTATGTTAATAAAAAATAAATTCAGTTGACAATCACAGGGTAGATTGATAGAGGAGTATTTGTTTTTAGAAGACAAAAGTCTCTCTGTACCCCCAAATTTTTAGGGTCACTTTTAGAATAATATAGCCTTCCTTTAGGCTTAAGACTAATCCAGTTTCTTGTGGTTCGCAAGCATCTATAATTTAAAAAAGGATCTTTCTAAAAGTTGGATTAAGTTTATATGGTAGAAGCACAAAGTGATGAAAATCCATTCTTTTTTCCACCCAGAATAAAATGCTTCCTGGTAAATTCTCCTTCTAATATGTGTTTTGCAAAGTGTGTCCATATTCTAGTAGACCATTTGCACTTAGCACTGGCATGGGGCCAGCCACAGGACTGAATCTGGACCAGTCATCCAGCAAATCCCTGTGTCCAGAAGACCAGTCTCGAAATAGCAATTGACCCAGCAGGCCAATCAGATGGGTTTCTGGGCTGTCCACATCTTGCAATAATAGAGCATGGCTTAGTGCTTTGGTGATGCTTTGGCAGTAAAATAAAAGATGGGAGTCTAGTGGTGGTGCACACCTGTAGTCCCAGTAGTTAGGAGGCTGACAAGAGATTCAAGATCAACCTCAGCAATATAGCAATACTCTCAGCAACCTATCAAGCCTCTCAGAAACCTAGCAAGACCCTGTTTAAAACAAAAATTTAAAAGGGGAGGGGAGGCTGGGAGTGTACCTCTGAGGTAGAACATCATTGGGTTGGAATCTGATTATATCAAGTCTTCAGCATAGGAAGACATAAATAAGCTCAAGAGTATAGATTTTAAAAGTATACTAAAAAGCCAGGCATGGTGGTGCACACTTGTAATCCCAGCATTCGGGAGGCTGAGACCTGAGGATCGTGGTTCGTGGACAGCCTCAGCTACTTAGTGAGGCCCTCTGCAACTCAGTGAGACCCTGTTTCAAAATAAAGAATAAAAAATTGGGCAGGGGCTATAGCTCGGAGGTCAAATGCCTCTGGGTTCCATCCCCAGACCCGAAAAAAATTTAAAAGTATACTAAAATAATTCAACAAATTCTGGGAGAACTGGCTATCCATTTGTAGAAAGATGGAACTGAATTCTTACTTCTCACTGTGCACAGGAATCAACTTGAAGATGGATCAAAGACTTAGAAATTAGACCAGAGACTGTGAAGTTATTAGAGGAGGGCATAGGCTCAACACTACAACATACAGGCACAGGCAGTAACTTTCTCATCAAGACCTCCAAAGTGCAGGAAATGAAAGCAAGAGTTAACATGTGGGATGGCATCAAACTAAAAAGTTTCTTCTCATCAAAGGAAACCATCAAGAACCTAAACAGAAAGCCTACAGAATGGGAGAAGATCTTTACCAGCCACCACTCTGATAGGGGGTTAATATCCAGAATTTACAAAGAGCTCAAAAGACTCTACACTAGGAAAACAAACAACCCAATCAAGAAATGGGTAACTGAACTGAATAAAAGATTAGATACAAATGCCCAATAGATACATGAAAAGATGTTCAACATCATTAGCCATCAGGGAAATGCAAATCAAAACTATGCTGAGATTCCATCTAACCCCAATTAGAGTGGCAAGCATAAAGAAGTCAAATAACAACAAATGCTGGCGAGGATGTGGGAAAAGAGGAACTCTTTTACACTGTTAGGAGGAGTGCAAACTAGTTCAGCTGCATGGAGATCAGTGTGGAGAGTCCTTAGAAAACTGGGAATAGATCCACCATATGATCCAGCTCTACCACTCCTGGGTATTTTTCCAAAGGGGTTTAAATTAGAGAACTACGGTAACATATGCACACCCATGTTCATAGCAGCACAATTCATAATAGCCAAAATATGGAACCAACGTAGGTCTCAATCAACAGATGAATGGATTGCAAAGTAATGGGAAATACACACAATGGAATTCTACTCAGCTATAAAGAAGAATAAAATCATAGCATTCGCAAAAAGATGGAAAGATCTGAAGAACACTATGTTAAGTGAGATTAGTCAAGCACAGAAAGAGAAGGGACATATGTTTTCTCTAATATGTCCAAACTAGGGAGTAGTGGGAATACCAGAGGGACTCCAGATAATGGAGGGAAAATCTCAGCAAAGCTAGAATGGAAGGAGAGGAGAGGAAGAAGACTGAGGTTGATTAATAGAGGAGCTACAACTGAGTATGTGTAAAAGTATGAATATAGCATGGTTAACCTAGACACTTATTCTTGGGATGGGGAAGGGAAATGGGGCAGGGGGGGCACCAAGCACAGTCTAAATGCATACCATTTTCAATATGTTCCACATACAAATAAAATTTTTAAAAAAGTATACTAAAATAATTAGGAAGAGATAAATTGTTTTGTATATTTATTCCCTTTGCTTGTACTATAATTTGTATTCATATTTTTTCTAGTGATTTCAAATTATTTTTATGTCAAAATATTTATCTCGCCTGAAATTTTTCTACACATAAAAATATAAGATATAAATCTCAACTTTTCCCCTGAATGTTAGCCTATTGTTACCTTTTATTTGAATAAACCATCTTCCCACTTTACCTCTATGATATACTAAATTCTGATGCATATTTAGATCTGTTATGCAGATTTCTAGTCTTTTTTCATTTTGGAGGTACTGGGAATTGAACCCAGAGGCATTCTTCCTCTGAGCTACACCCCCAGCCCTATTTTTTTTTATCCTTTCTTTTGAAACAGGATCTCACTAAGTTGCAGAGGCTCTCACTAAGTGCAGATTTCTATTCTGGTTCATTGATTTATCTCTTTTTTATGGCCAGTATCACACTGTTCTAATTAGTGAGCCTTTCAAATACATTTTTATTTCTATTAGAGCACTTTCCCATTATCCTTTAAGTTTCTTCTGTTTTTTTTATATTATTCCAAATGAATTATACATTTTTCCAGTTTCTTTAAGCTAACATTAGAACTTTGATTAATTTACATTAACTTTTTTACCTCCTCACAAGTTTAATCCTACCACACTGGGGCATGGTTTTTTAGTTCTACATTTACATACCTAAAATTATATCTTCATTTATTTAAGTTATCATTTATATCTTGGAGCTAAGTTTGTTTTTTTTTGTGTGTGTGTGTGTGGTACTGGGATGGAACTCAGAGGTTTTCTACCTCTGGGCTATACTCTCAGACCTATTTTATACTTTATTTGGAAACAGGGTCATACTAATTTGCTGAGAGTCTCACTAAGTAGCTGAGGCTGGCTTTGAACCTGTGGGATCCTTCTGTCTCAGCCTCCTAAGCTTGGGATTACAAGCATGCACCACCATGCCAGGCTTGGAGCTAAGTTTTATATATTTCTTTTATTTAAGGCCTTGTACTTATTATTGCTTACTTGTACAAATATTATGTTTTTGTTGTTATTAATAAAATATCTCATCCCATTCAATCAGAAACTTTAAAAGTATTACAATCAATTTAAAAGGCTATTGTTTTATTTGTTTTTATTCTTATAACCACTCATTTTTCTTGCTTCTTTATTCTAGTAGTATTTAATTTCATTTCTAACTGCAAATAAAAGTGTTTTTTACATCTCTTATTTCCTTTTCTTGTTTGATTGCATTGGCTAGGACTGCCAAAAAATATTGAATAATGGTAAAAATGAACATCTTTGCTTTGTTTCTTGTTCTTATGTAAATTCCTCTAGCTATTGTCTTCAGATAGGTAGTTTTTGTTGTCTAAAAGTATTATTATTATACCACTTTGAGAAATTTTATTAAAACTAAATATTAAGGTTTACAAAATGCTTTTCTGCCTTATGAGAAGACTCATATTTTTCCCTTTATTTTGTTATTACACTTTCTAAAACTAATCTATCCTGTATTCCTGTGGCACAAACTACTCTTAAATTATTCTTTGAATTCTGAATTAAAGCATAACATGATGACTTTTACAGAACAGGTACAAAATACATTGATTTACAGAATAATTAATTGAAAAATAAAAATGAAAGTCACTGATCTTCTCTTTTGCCCGAAATTTTAATTGCCATGATTGTTGCCCTCCTTCAGAAGAATAAGGAAACTTAGCACCCAAATTAATTAGCTTCAGGAATCAAAAGAGCCAAGGATGAAATCTTCTCAGGTGTTATGTCTCAATTTCTCCCTAGAGAAAGTAGGTACTGGTTTCTAAGTAGACTCTTACATTTCTTGATGTGATGGATGTTTAAGTGACTATAAAACAATAGTAGTTCAACAGTTGTCCTAATTCAACTTCTGTTTCAATAGATATGCATGTTGGATAGATTAACATCAGAAAAGCAGACCTGCTGTGGGAATCCTAAGAGATATCACTTTGTCTAAGGAAGTTTAATTGGGCTGACTACTTTAGTAGAGACAATTTCCTGTGGCACAGACCACATCTGCCAGATCCGTCTTGAAAGCGCACCAATCTGCTCTTTTACACTCTGTGGTGAATGATTTTCCATACTGCTTCTACACTCCTGTCATGAAATCTAAATCCAGAAGGGGGAAACCTATCCCTCCTCCCTCAAGCCCAGCTTCTAGGTAGAACTAAGTCTAACTAAAAAATTGTAAAGAAATATGGTAGCCTTGCCTCTGGAAGACAATTTCTGGGTTTTTACAATCTTCTTGGTCAAAAAACGCTTCCTAACATCTAGACTCAATCCCTCATACTCTCTTTCTCATAGTGTTTTTAAATGGTCCTGTCAAAAGTCTCTCTAAAAAAAATTCTCTGCCTTTCCAGGTACCCTCACTCATTTGAACAACACTAATCAAGAAACAGCTGCACAAAACCCAATCCTCCCAGCATCCATTTCCTCAGCAAGGCTTTACTGAACACCTACCATGGATGTAGGACCAAAGCAGATGTGAGAGGAGAGTGGGAAGGGGAAGATAAGAAAATCTGTAAAATAAAGATGAATCAGAACTGGCTTCTTTCTTGAGAAGCTTGTGGGTTACCTGAGGAGAAAACACTAGAAACATAAAATTACTCCCTCAGGGTACTTTCCACGGATGGCGACTTCCAAATGAGAATCTCACATATGGGAGAATGTTATCTGCAAACACACATACAAAGCATTTCACGCTACTTGATGTTTATATAGATCATTTTCCAAGAAAATAAAAGTGATTTATATATGTTCCCTTGATATCTACACATCCCCTCACCCGCCAAGGACCCTGCTTCCCTTCACACACACATAGGCCTTTTATTGACTTCAAAGGCAGTTTGGTGCATAAAGGTGGAGGGGGGCCACAGAGGCTGACATGGACATACACTGCCATTAATCCCAGAACACTTCTCTGAGCTGGGGAGGCGGGAAGTGCTCTTATAGCCCTTTAAAAACAGAGGCATTGAACATAAAGGCTAATCAACTCTCCCAGAGCCAAAATGGTTCTTGGGAATTAGGCTCAGGAGTGAAGTGCTTTGGTTTGAGTCAGACTTGAATTGTGACTACTGGTCCCAGCCCTTGCCCCCATTGCAGCCTAAAGCAGCTAACTTAACCTCTCTGAAGTTTCTTCATTAAGGAGATTGGGAATGAGAATAATGCCTATCACTAAAGGTGTGTTTGAGGACTGAGTGGATCCATGCAACATATTAGAGTACTGCTTATTACATGTAAACTGTTCAGTAAGTATATGTAAATATCATCCTGATTCTAATAGTGCAAATTAGCCCCATCTATCTGCATAAATATTAGACTTAGATCACAGCCATCCAGCAATTGAAACCTTGAGGATCGATGTTACCCTAAGCCATCCCACTGAATTAGAAATAATAGAACTAGCCACAAACTAGCTCAGCAAACCTCAGAAAACTAAGGGCTACCTTTTGTCCTTCTTCCTATAATATCCTTCTTTTTATTATCTTGGCTTTCCAAAACCAAAATTTGTTTCAGCTGAAATTACAATTTTCCATTGCTATTTCTTCTTCTTCTTTTATGGCAGGATCACAAAGATGACATAGGGTCTGAGAAGGTTCATTTTGCCCCAGGAAGATTACCTGGCTATTCCCAGAGAGAAGCTGCCTACAATCATTGAGGGAAAAAAGAACATCTCATTCTTATAGCCAAACTGTAAAAAAATTTTATGCCTAAATCACAGTGTCAGGTCATTCTTCAATTTCAGTTAGTTTCATATGGGATGTATTATTATGTGGCCATGAATACAAGCTCTTCTTCGAAAATATCAATACACAAAATCAACTGGGTATTAAAAACCTCAATCTGTAAAAACTTGCTTCCCATCCCAAAAAAGCAAACTGTTATTGTATGGGAATCTGTATTATAAATTAATTGCCATATAATAGAAACAAGAATAATTACAAACCCCAGAAGTATCCTACCCCACCCCCTCCAACACCCAGACAAGCCTTTGATTAGCTTCTGTTCTCTGAAGGCAAAGGCTCCTCAGCCTTCAGTGAAGATCTGAATCCAATCCCTAATCGGCTCATTTACCTTGCCCTTTTCATGGCTACACATGGGTGCCGCTTGCCCCAGGCTGACTGACATGGATCACAGACTGAGCTCAATTATTGCTGAACTCAGATTCTCTCTTTAGAAAGCCATTAGCATCGGACCTATGAATTCAAGTGACTTGCCCAAAGTCTCACACATAGTTTTAGCATTTGACTCATATGTCACCTCTTTTAGAAACATTTTAAGTAACATCCATTACCACAACTGGATAAAATGACTTAAGACACACAATTGGCATTGCATTGGGCTTTAATGCTACTAAAGGAAGCACATAATACTGGTACTGTATATATTTTAAATTAGCTCAAATTGAGAGAGGAGGCCTTTGACATATCTGTTCTGGCCAGGCATGGTGGTGCACGCTTATAATCCCAGCATTCAGGAGGCGGAGACCGGAGGATCACGGTTCACAGACAGCCTCAGCTACTTAGGGAGGCCCTTTAAACTCAGTGAGACCCTGTTTCAAAAAGTAAAAAAGACTAAAAAAATAGGACTGGAGGTGTAGTTCAGAGGTAGAATACCCCTGGGTTCCATCCCTAGTACTGAAAAAAAAAGAAAAGAAAGAAAAGGGAAAGAAATGAAAAGAAAGGAAAAGGAAAGAAACAAAAAGAAAAAAGAAAAGAAAAGATCTGCTCTGATTTGAATGAACACCCTGGCTGGGAGCTGCTGGCCTCACCCACCATGGTAACCCCTAAGAAGCTCTGTTTGTATTTTAGCATCTCCCTTCTTAAAAGGGAGGACTTGGGATCTGAGGGTGGAGCTCAGTGGTAGACCACTTGCCTAGCATGTGTGAGGCCCTGGGTTTGATTGAAGCCTCTTCCTCTCTCTCTCTCTCTCTCTCTCTCTCTCTCTCTCTCTCTCTCTCTCACACACACACACACACACACACACACACACACACACACTAAAGAGGGACACTGATCCAAATTGGGCTGATGATATTCTCCCTTTAGAGAATTGGCATCTGCCTTGAAAGGTTTTGCAAATAGTATAAAGAGAACTGGAAAACAGAATCTATGTAGACAATGGAATTTTACTCAGCAATACAGAAAAACACAATTACGTCATTTACAGGGAAATGGATGGAACTGGAGAACATTATGCTAAGTGAGATTAGTCAGTCACAAAAAAGAAGAAATCAGATGCCCTCCCTAATATGTGGAAGCTAGGGAGAAAATGGGCCATAGGAGGAACTCAAGACAAAGAAGAAGATACCATAGATGAGCAAATAAGGCAAATAAGGGATGGGAGGGGGAAGAGGGAAATTTCCTAATGTGCTCGATGTACATTCACAAAAATATCAAAGTCATTCACTAAGCCAAAGATGAAAAGGAGAGAGGGGGAAAGAATGGGGCAGGAATTTGGTAAGGGCTGATTGGGATTGGGTGATGTGTACATGTATGACTCCATTAAGATGTACAACTACAATGCACCAATACAAAGTTTTAAAAAAAAGAAAAAGAAAACACATTCAAGGGAACTGCACATTTTCATCAGGATGTTCTCACCTTGTTCAGAAAATCACCAGTCTTCCTACAGGAAACAATGGTCTGTGACTGGAGACCCGATGACATGGGAGGTGGCCGGAGGTCAGTCACCTCAGTGTCTGCGGGAGGCACTGGAAGCCTGGTGGGGGCAGCCTTGGGGAGTGGGGTGCAGACTTCACATGGGAGAAGGACAATTGCAGGGATGTCTGGAAAGTCACCCCTCCCCCGGCGCCACCTTCTGCACTGTCCAGGCATCAACAACACATACTCTCCAGATATTTATTTAGCAATTTTCAAAAGTACCATACGTTGTTATTCACTATACTTTACATGGCACACAATAGATCTCTTGGGCGTATTCTCCTGATTAACTGAAGGTTTTTTTTTTCTTCTGTTCAATATCTATCCAGTCCCTTAGCCTCTCTGGTCCCCGCCCCTGGTAACCACCATTCTACTCTCTGTTTCTATGAAGTGGACTTTTTTTTAGCTTTCGCATGTGGGACCGTGTTGTATTTGTCTTTCTGTGTATGGCTCTTTTCATTTAACATAATGCCCTCCAGGTTCATTCGGGTGGCCACAAATGACAGGATTGCTATCTTTTTAGAGGCTGGAAAATATTTCATAGTGTTTAAAATTTTTCACATTTCCTTTATCCATTCGCCCATGGATGGTGTCTTAGGTTGTTTTCATATCTTAGCAGTTGTTAATAAATAGAGTGGCATTAGCATGAGGGTCAGCTATTTCTTCAACATATTGATTTCATCTTGGGAATACACCCAGAAATGGGATTGCTAGATCCTATCTTAAATGTTTTTAGAACTATAAATTGTTCCATCTTAAATGTTTTTAGAAGTATAATTGTTCTCCATAATGGCTATACATAGAACTATAAAATGTTCCATCTTAAATGTTTTTAGAACTATATATTGTTCTCCATAATGGCTATGCATTATGTATATTCCCATCAACAGTGTACAAGAATTTCCATCCTCTACATCCTCACTGACACTTATTACCTTTCATCTTTTGATAGTCATTCTAATAGGTGTGAGGTGATACTTCATTGTGACTTTAATTTGTATTGCTCTGATGATTAAGGATGTTGAATTTTTAAGATATATATTCAGGCATTCACTTATTGATAGACAGTGGTCTTTAAGGAATTACTTGTAAAAGGTTTTAAATATTATTTTTTTGAGGGTCTGGGGATGGAACCCAGGGGCATTTGACCTCCAAGCTACATACCCTGCCCGATTTTTTTATTCTTTATTTTGAAACAGGGTCTCACGGAGTTGCAAAGGGCCTCACTAAGTAGCTGAGGCTGTCTGCAAACCACGATCCTCCAGTCTCAGTCTCCCAAATACTGGGATTACAAACGTGCACCACCACTCCCGGCTCTAAATATTATTATTTTAAAGGGTATTTATAAGCTTGGCCTGTTGGCTCAGGCCTGTAATCCCAGTACTTGAGAGGCTGAGGCATGAAGATGGTAGGTTCGAGGCCAGCATCAACAACTTAGCAAGACCTTGTTTCAAAGTAAAAAATAAAAAGGGTCAGGGGTATAGCTTATAAGCATTACTACTAATAATACTGCACTAATGTAGTCATAATTATGATTACTAACAATTCAGACTTGTAGGCTGCCAAAGAACCCAGGCACCTCCTATAAGCTTTACTAGTCGCCTCAAATATCCTCTCCTACACAGATACCCACCCTACTCCAGCATAGACCCCAAAAGTCCTGATGAAACCCCTATCAGTGGACTTCCACCTGAATTATCTCCTTTGTGGACTTTATTCAGATGTCTCAGAATCCAACACACAAGGAGACTGAAAGAGTACAGAGTGAGAAAGAGGCCAAAGAGCGATTTCTGGGCAAGGAAAGATCTAAGGGATGGTAAAGGGAGAGGAAGAGGAAGAAATAAGAAAACTCCCAGTGAAACCTAGGTGGAGTGGAAGATTTTAAGGGTAGGGCATGGGCCACAGGGCTGGACTCAAGAGAGGGGAAGTAGGCTGAAGTGGTGGAGGGGCCAGCAGGGGACACAATGGGTCCCAGCCTTATTCATCTTCAGGGAGAAATACGTGGCAGGCCAGGCACTGGCTGCCAGTGGAGTGGGCTAAGCCACAGAATGCAGGACCCAAGAGCAATAGAGGCCAGAGACTAACTGGCTAAAAGGAGTCCCAAGGAGCCACAGATACTGAAGTTGCCAAACTCAGCCACCACCAAAAAGCGTTAGTGAGGCACTCCACGCTCTCAGAAGAAAGACTCTGTCTGGTGATACGATGATACCAACATATGGCCCAGCAGAAATTCAGCCATGTGCACTTTTTAATCTGATCTTATTTATTTGTCCTCTACCTCTAAAACAGAGGAGAAAGTTGTCAAAAAAGAATAATTTTAGAGATTTAGTCCACAAAGAAATATGAGATCTATACAGTTGCAAGTCTACTCCCATATCTTCCCCCCACACAAAACAAGAACTGCCGCTGGGATAATAGCCCTGAAACTAAACATCCACAACAACTGAAGATATTTACTTATGTTCATATGCTTTACTTTAAAAAATTATTGCCTTAAAAAGCTCTATTCTAATTAATCTTGATAGCAACTCTATGAGGTAGATATTACCTCATTAGAGTTAATCAAATTCAAATGGAATAATCTTTGGTTTTAGATAGTCTAAGAGCCAATCTATTTTTGACAATCTTGTAGATAAACCTGGTTTTCCTATGTGTTTCAGAAGTTAACACTTAAATCATTTACAAAAACACTAAACTCAGGTGGTCTGAGAAAGCATTTTTGAAATATTCTGTCCCCTTATGTAACTATTTTTAAGTTATTTAGGTATGAAATGAGAAAAATGAAGCAATGTGTTTTGGAAGCATTTTTGTATCTTCTATACTTAATAACAAATGTGATAGGATGTTAAGCCTATCACTTGGGTGCAAAGATCCTATTGAAATATCTGTACTCAACTATTTCACTGTACAAATCTCTCATTAGGGCTTAATCTGAGAGCGAGATGGGAGAAGATACCCCTCACTTTCACACAAATCAAAAACACAGATATTAAATCAATATATAGAGAGCCTAAAAATATAGCTCAAACTATAACTCTTTTGACTTCCTATATTTCTTTTTTATTCTCATTTACTATATTATTTTTCTATCCACTAGAATCTTTGAACTTGCTAATAAAATTAAGGGGAGATACCCTAATACAATATCACATGTTAATTAATAAAAATTTTCATATTGTAATCTCAGTACTTAAGAGACTGAGATAGGAGGAGCACAGGTTTGAGGACAGCCTTAGCAACTTAGAAAGACACTGTTTCACAATTAAAAAAATAAAATAAAATAGGGCTAGGTGTATAGCTCAGAGGTAGAATGCTCCTGAATCCAATCCTAATTACCACATACAAAGAATACACACAGACATACACACAATGCACGCATGCACACGCACATGCCTAGAATCATAGTACCTGAGAGGCCAAGATAGGAGGATTGCAGATTCAAGGCCAGCTTCAGCAATGTAGGGCGTCTCTCAGCCACCTAGATCCTGTTTCAAAACAAAAAATCAAAAAGAGCCGGGCGTGGTGGCGCACGCTTGTAATCCCCGCGCTTGGGAGGCTGAGACAGGAGGATCGCGCAGGTTCGAAGCCAGCCTCGCTGGCTTAAGAGACCCTGTTTCCAAATAAAATATAAAATAGGTCTGGGAGTGTAGCCTGGAGGTAGAAGGGCTTCCGGGAACCCCAGTACCACCAAAAACAACAACAACAACAACAAATCAAAAAGGGTTGGGGGTATAGCTTGGAAGTAGAGCACCCCTGGGTTCAACCCCCAGTACCACATACACACACAAAAAGAATTACATTATGCAGGTAAAATGCATAATGCCACTTATTTTCTCTTTCTCTGGCTCTCATACACACACACGCATGCATGCACACACCCCACAGCCACTCTGTCTAGGATGCCTTTGTGAACCATTGTTGGTTGTCAACTGTTGATTGACAGATCCTGCAATGGCTGACTCATTCTCCTCCACCAGCCCAGCCATGTTGTCAGAAGGAAGATGGCCAGCCATGAGAAAAGGGCTGCGGCAGGCAAGGGCATACGTGCAAAAGGGCAGCTGTTTCCCTTCTCTCAGGATGCTCAGGTGCCATTACTAAATTTCCTGTATGCAGGGCCCTGGAAAAGTTCACTGACCTCTGGCAGGGGCTGGGGGGCAGGGAGGAGCACTCTTTCCTTTCAAACCTTCTTTCTTTACCCATTGTAACCAGAAGATCCCTGCTCACTATGTTCTTATAAATTATTCCTTTAAGATTTACAACCATTTCTATGCTTTGAGTCAAACATTCTTTTAAGGCCAAACAGAGTAATTTACAGGATTTGTGTCTCTAAACTATCTTATAAATAGTTGCTCTCTAGTTCAAGGTGAATAACCGTCGGTGGCAGGCTAGTATCAAAGAATACTGATTGCAATTCAATTTTATTACCTCTGAGGATTCACCCTGAGGAACAGGGCAAACTGGTCAAAAATCTATAGGCTGATCATCATGGGTCTGCATTGAAAAATCCTTTGTAAATAAATGCCTCCTATAAGGGATTTTACCCCCTCCCCCTCTTCATTGATGGCCATATATATTTTTTCTTTCCCAGAGATGCCAGATGAGTGTTACTAATCGTACCTGCGGCTACAGCTGAGACGGGCAATGTTTGCATGTGAAGTTAGGCTGCAAATGCTTGTTTAGACCTGTTAGACCTAGTAACCTCCCTCCATCTCTGACATAATTGCAAATAACAACAAATGCAATATTAATGTCATTGCAGCTTCTCACACTTGGTTGTTCCATCCTCTATTTAAAGCTTGAGATTGCCGGCAAGATTTTGGGGAAAACAGATACTGTGTCTGGCCAGATTTGACTCACACTTCGAGAATTACTCCCATTAGACTATGATCTCTAATTTGACAACACCTTGATATCATTTTCTCCATATCAGTCTCTCAAGGGACACAAAAACCTATTAATTTCCCAGAAATATATAGAATATTCCAAAATGGGGCATTGATCACAGCCCTCTGAGGAAAACCATGGGCAGTTATTGGAATACTGTGAAGAATCCGGAGTCCAAAACTCAGTTCTGGTGGTGATTTTAGCCTAAGGGACCATAACAAAGGTGAGCTGAGCTTGCAAGTGTTTCTGCTTTCTTCCATGTTCTTAAAACCTAGAGGTTATTTAGTCAAAGTAAAAATTTAACTTTTTGTCAGAGGTTCCTTTCTCTCATAATCTCACTTTCAAGTGCTTCTCTAGGGCCAAACCCTAAATTCTACAAATAAGATTTTACCAAATGTGTGTACGGGCTGCCTTAGCAGCCAGATGCCTGGGGAAAATTAAAAGTGAGGAACAGGAAATGAAGTGTGAATGGAATTGGAACGTCCGTGCTCTTGGTGATGCGTGGGAGAGTCATTACTGTGGGGTATGAAGGATCTGTGTTAATGGAACACAAGGTAAACTTATTAAAACTACCTTTCAGCTTCCAAAAGAAGGCTACTGCATTAAGGTAGCTACCTGCATGTTCACCCTGCTGTACTGCCGCTTCCTACGACAGCATCCTCCTAGGTATGCGTAAGGTCACAACGGGAAGAGCTAACCTTCTTACTCCTGGAATAACTAATGCGGTTCTGCTACTTGCTTGATGTAAATGGTCTCAAGTGACAGCGAACTGTACATATAGTCAATTACAACTGCTCAAAGGAAATGATTTGTTGTAACAGCCGCTGTTCAACCTCTGTGACATCAATGTTTCTATGGAAACAGTTGCCTATTGCACTGCTTTGAATTGAGTATTGATCAAAGGAGGGCCAACACTATTTCAGAGACTTGCTACTTTACTGTGTGGCAATTTACGATAGGAACTCATAACATCACTGTATATTTCAAGCCCCAAGGAACCAATTTAGCAGACAGTTACAGTAGAATATTAACAGAGGTCAATAATGGAAGTCTGATTATAGTCCTAGGACAATTATTCAATGCTTTTGTTGTCTGCCCTTTCAACATTCCACCAGCTATTACAGTTTTCAAATAATAATATTCATGCCTGAAGAAAGTGCTATATTCATTCATCTTCTATTTTAAACTTTATTTTTCATTGTTATGTTATCTATCAATAAAATTATTCAGCTATATTAACCAAGCTGTGACCCCTCAGAAGTAAATAACTATTGATCAAGGGGTAAAGATCTACTGGCGCACAACACTGTTTTCCATTAATGATCCTATTGGCCCAGCTGATAAGACGGTTCTCTCTGAGCCGCTGGAGATATAAAAGTAAAGAATAACAGAAGTCTAGATTCTGTGAAAAATAGGAGCTCACACTCTCGGTTTTGTTTAATATTGGATTCTCCAATTTTGGTTGGAGGAGGAGTGAAAAATTAAACCAATGGCCAAGAAGAAATTGTTCGAAAACCCTTCACTTTATGTAATATTTCAATCATCCATGACTGTTTTATTCAATATCGGGAAGCCATCTTTATGATGACTTCTCTAACCCTCTCCTTTTAGAAGAAACAAGGGCCCAATAAAGGCAATCTGGCCTGCCTGGTATCTTCCAGAAAATAAATGTTATCCTTACAAATATATGTTAATAAATGTTATGTTGGAAAAATTTATAATTTACACATTTATCACTCATCTGAATGAGAATATATGACAATTATCTTTACTCTGAGATTGATTGGTCAATAACTTCAGCCAAGCTATTCTAGAAAGTTATTTATTTCTCCCCTCCTCACTCTAAAACAGAATTCAAGGCACAGAATCAACCAGTTCTCTGTAGTGATATTGACCAAAGCATGGTTATTTTTGTTACAGTGAAAATTAATTTTCACAGCTGAAGTTATAAAACTTCAGAAAGCACTTGAATAGCATGGTTACATGCCAAACAAGGGGCCATGCCTAAAAATGAAATCTGTTTCTGTACATAGATAAGAGTGCCACCTTTTTATTGCCATAATTGAAAAATTATGGTTTGGGGAATTATTTTTGTCAGGTAATGACAAATTCATCTACCTGCTTGAACGAAGCTTTTCTTCATATAAGGAAAAAGGATATTCTCCTGGCTTAGATATTGATTTTTTAAATCTTATTTCAATATCTCAGTAAAAAATAAAAATCAGTTCAATTAAGTTTAAAACTGTACTTAAGCCAGGTGTGGTGGCACACACCTGTAATACCAGTACTTAAGAGGTTGAAACAGGAGGATTGCAGTTTCAAGAACAATCTCAGCAAGTAGTGAGACTTTCATCAACCTATGGAGACCCTGTTTCAAAAAAAAATTTTAATGGGGACTGTATAAATTTTTTTTAATTTAAAAAATGGACTCTGTAGCACAGAGGTATAATGATCAATACTTAGTATCACACACACACAAAAAAAATTCAACAAATAAAACTATACTTAAATCAGTTTAGATTGTATAGTACTTTTTAAAATTAACTAATATTTTAAGTTCGTCTTCCTAGTAATAAATATTGTCTGTTAGGAGCAGCTCAATTCACAAAAGCTAAATTATAGAACCAGCCTAGGTACCCATGAACAGTAGAATGGATTACAAAATTATGGGATATATACACAATGGAATTCTGCTCAGCAATAAAGAACAAAATTATATCATTTTCAGGAAAATGAATAGACCTAGAATTAACATTATGTCAAGTGAGATTACCCAGTCACAGAAAGTAAAAGTTCATATGTTTTTCTCATATGTTGAAAAATAGGGAGTAATTGGGTTATAAAGAGGGACTTTAGATAATGGAGTGTGGGAGGTGGTCTTGGGGAGGGGGAGTTAATGAAGGAAACACTTCCATTGACATTGTATACATGTGAGAATACCCATGCCAAGCTCATTATCCTGTATGGGGAAGAAAGGAGTGAGGAGCAGGGGCAGGCGAGGGGGAGGACTCACCAAGTGCTCTGTGCGTGTTTGTCACTATCACTCCACCAAATCCCCACGGAAACCATGAGCAAATAAATCTTCCTTCCTCTAAAAAATAAACAAACAATAAATGAATAAAATTTTTTAAAAGATTTATACCTACATAAGTAAATGAGTTGGCTTACTCTCAAATCTATGTCATCTAACTACACCTACCTATATACATATATGTGCATAAATATACATGTCTGTGTATAATTCTTCTTTTTTTGTACTCGAGGCTGAACCCAGGGGTATTCTACCTCCAAGATACATGCCAGGCCTATTTTATCTTTTCTTTGTTGAAACAGTGTCTCTTGCTAAATTCCTGAGGGTCTCACTGATTTGCTGAGGCTGGCCTTGAACCTGAGATCCTCCTATCTTGGCCTCCAAAGTACTGGGATTACAGATGAACACCACCAGGTCTACCATTAACACTGATTTTAATCTGTCGATCTCAAGCTGTTTGGGCTTGAGCTACCCCTAGCTTATCAAACCCAGGCCATTGTATTTAAAAAAAGAAAAAAAGGGAAGGTACTGGTGTGGTGGGGGGAGTATGATGAGTTAAAATTGGATTTTAGCTAGCCCAAAGGTGAGATTAAGTTACTAAAAAGGACATTAAGTGTACACTTGTAAACCTGGTACTAGGGAGGCTGAAACAGTAGGATCACAGGTTCTAGGCCCGCCTCAGCAACTTAGTGAGGTCTCTCAGCAACTTAGTGAGTTCCTGTTTCAAAAATAAAAACTAAAATAAAATGGGGCTGGAGGTATATCTTGGAGCTAGCATGTCTCTGGGTTGAACCTGCAGTACCCACTCACCCCCTCCAAAAAAGTAGGGGAGAGTGAATATCTCAGATGCCACCAAATTGTGCTTCACTAACTTCTTCCCCTGAACCGCACACTCTGAATCCACATCGTCACTGGACCAAATCTTGTTTATTCCAAAAGCATGAAGTAGGGTATCTTGGACTTTCACATGTTCCACTGTGTGAAGAAGAGTTAGCACCACATGGAACCTCCAAACTAGAAACCAAGGCAAGCGTGTGGCTCGTGGCAAGTGGAGGCCCAAGTGGCAGAAACGGTGAGTTGTTACTATAGCAGCTGCCCTCAGGATGATCCGATAGCGGCTCTCAGCCTTTGCTGAAGGTTAGAATCCACTCCAAGTGCCCTGGGACCAACAAAGGCTATTAAATCATATTCTCTAGACACAGGACATAGGCATACAGTAGCTTTGAAGAGGGCATCGGATGCTTCCAAAGTGCAGCCCAAACTGAGAACCATGAAGAAATATACTCGCTTGGTAGTGAGCTTAATTTCCTCTTCTACATAGAATATGGATACTCTTCATACTTGTGGCTGGATCTTATTGCTCAATCTTCCTTACTAAAGATGCTCTTGCAGCCAGAACAGTTGTTAGGCAACATAAAAGGGAATCCCCTGAGCGAGGGAAACAGAGACCTTGGAAGGGATACTGGAAGCAACCATGGTGCTGACCATTATACTGGTCACTAGAATAGGCTGGCTTTCCTGGAAGGGGTCACGATCAACTGGAGGAAAGTAAGGTTTCAGAGCATGAATACTCTTCAACTTGGAGGGATGGTCTCTGCAAATTAGTCAGTGCATCCTCAGCAGTAGGCCCACAATGCTACTAGTGCCACCTGATGGGTGTTATCAAATTTCACAAATTAAAGCACTTCATCAGGACTGAATGATTGAGACATTTTTATAAAATTAGGTTGTTTAATCTTTTCCTCTGCTCCAAAACCTCTTTCTGAAAACATCAATATAAATACCTTCTAAATACTTGCTAATTGCACTTGCCTATTAAGCCTATGAAATAAATGCAATTTGAAGCAGGAGTTAAAGAAATTAAACACCTAAGACAGTTAATGATGACTCCCTTGTCGTCACTCTTATGTTATTGAGTCTCCTCCTAAACTTCTTTTAGTCCCGTTGTCACTTCCAAGGTCCATAACACAGTTTTAGATACTCTATTTTTTGTTGTGCTGTTGTTATTGTTGTTGTTGTTGTTTGTGGTACTGGGGTTCCTGGAAACCCTTCTACCTCCGGGTTACACTCCCAGACCTATTTTTATATATTTTTATTTGGAAACAGGGTCTCTTAAGCCAGGGGGGCTGGCTTCGAACCAGCTCCATTCTCCTGTCTCCACCTCCCAAGCACGGGGATTACAAGCGTGTGCCACCATGCCCGGCTAGATACTCTGTTTTTAACATGAATATTCATAGACTGCTAAGTCTCAGAATCACGAAGGGCTCACATATTGATTCAGCCTTCCCACTGCTGGCTCTGTAGCTCCGGGCACCTCCATCCTGATATCTTAGCAACCGTTTTGCTAGGATTTTCTGTACTCTTACAGAGAAATTCTCAGTGTCCGTAGGGAAATGTTTCCTCCACTCTGCACTGTATAATGGAGGGGAGTCCAATTTCATGTTGTTTATGCTAAAAAAAAAAGTTTTAACATTGAGTGACATGGTTATTTCAGTTTAATCTTCTATTCTCAGGGTGTATACCATTTTTAGGGTGACAGCTGTCACAGTATGCCTGGATCTTCTTGCTGTCTTTGTCCTATGCACCTACCTATTCCTAAGTCTACCCACTCATGTTCAATTCTCTTTGTGATGAGCTACGGCTCAAGTGTTCTGCTTGCCTTTTTGTGGTTTGGACTGGCTGGATTGCTTCAATCAACATAACGTACCTACATATGCATGAATCCCCATCACCAACATTTTTTTCAGTTTATTTTCCAGAAGGAAATTAGTTCATGATATTATACAACCCAACAGAGAAAGAAAGGAGATAATGTGACATGCTCTGTCATTAGTTTTAAGTCTTGGTTTGGATCTTCCAAGTAGTATGACCTAGGGAAATACAGAAGCCTTCTGGGTGAACTTCTGAAAGTAGCAGAGGTTAAGAACTGGTTCTTAAGATTCCTATACAGTAGCTGGGCGTGGTGGCGCATGCTTGTAATTCCAACATTCGGGAGGCTGAGACCTGGAGGATCGCGGTTCGAGGACAGCCTCAGCTACTTAGTGAGGCCCTCTGCAACTCAGTGAGACCCGGTTTCAAAATAAAGAATAAAAAATAGGGCAGGGGGTGTAGCTCGGAGGTCAACTGCCCCTGGGTTCCATCCCCAGACCCGCAAAAAAAAAAAGGAAAAAAAAAAAAAGAAGATTTCTATACAGTGCTCATTCAACTCTAGTGCACTAGCTGGTCATACTAGTCCAGTAATGGTTGAGAGGGATCCCACTCTGAGTCAATGGTCTTCGGTTTTGTGTGAAACTTTCTAGAAATTCAGCACCTAGTGATTCTGCCAGCTGGCTTCAATATATTCCCTGAACTTCTGGGAATGGTTTTCAAGAGATAAATCTCTAGGGGAGCCGTTTGGAAATTTGCAGGGAAGACTATTTTTGGTTGTCGCAATGACTTGTAAGGAGAACAGTGTTGACATACAGTTGACAGGGGCCAAGTGTGCCAGACACCCTACAAATCATGAGGCAGCCCTGGAAAAATTGTCCTTCATCCTGAATGACTTCTAAATGTCCCACTGGGAAGACTATGAGGGGAAAAAAAAAACTATTCAAAATTGCCTCCGACTAGAAACTACCTCCTTTTTACACATAATCACAAATAATCTCTGGTATGATTCTAATAAACACTCAATTTCCTAGAAATTCAACTACTGAGAAAATAAAAGACAGGCCAAGTGTATTTTTGAGAACTTGACTAAGACATATTTATCATTTGCTTTTCAGATGTTCATAATTTTGAATGTGGCTTGTGGCCTTCGAGCCACCTATATGCCACACCTTCGTGGTCTAACATCATAGGTTCTGTCCCCGTGAGCCTCCTATAATATATACAGATGCTGTGGTCATATTTAAGCACGTATGTACTGAAATTGTTACAAATTGGTTTTTTATAAATATTTTATGTCCCTTTATATTACAGGTAAGGCATTATTTTCTAAAATATGTGTGTAAGCATGTTGAAATTTCATTTTTAGAATTATAAAAGGAGAATGACAAAAATACTGGTTTGTAACCCATCTGGGTTATAACCATCTGGGTCGGGGTGGTGGAAGGGACTGGGACATCTCCCACGGCCTGCTGACTCTTCCTGCCCAACCCTACATGCATAGGTGGCCCAGCCTGGTGCAACTTCTTCAACTCCCCAGATCTGTCCCTATTAAGTATTAATTGGGGTGGGGAGGGTTCTTATCCTTTTAGCTTTCCCCTGTCGATATATAATAGGCTATAAAATAAGAGATGAGCTCACATTCAACAACTCAGTTAATCTCGTTCCTTTAAGCTCCTTGCCTATTCTTTCCCAGCCCCTTTTCTTAATGAACGTGGCCTCATGAAATCACACTGAAGACCTGGGCTCAAGCCCCACCTCCGCTTCCCACTGGTCACCTGGCCTCAGACAAGTAGTAGCACATGGCCTCTCAAGGTCTCCTCATCTAATAAACACGTTGTAAATAGACACCCTCCCTTCTGGAGGAGTGTGAGGATACAGTGAGAAAGTGCATATGGAAATGCTTTGTAAAGCCAGGCATGATCTCCGTATTTGGGAGGCGGAGACAGGAGGACTGCAGGTTGGAAGCCAGCTTCAGTAACATAGTGAGACTCTCAACAACTTAGCAATACTCTGTTTCCAAACAAAAAATAAAAAAGGCTTGAGGTATTACTTGGAGGTAAAATGCACCTGAGTTCAATCTCTGGTAAACACACACACACACACACACACATACACACACACACACACACACACACACACACACACACACACACAGGCTTTATAAACTACAGCATGTTATTTAAGTTTGAAAAGACATTTTATTGATACATTTTTTCATGGTCTGCCTAAGTCTCAGAAATAACATGGAAACATTTGGGGTTTTCAGATCTTTTAGAATATTGAGCCGAACTTCTTTAAACACATAAGCACAATTAGAGAGGAACAGCTTGGGTGATTCCCCATGCACTGTGGAGAGAGAACCAGAGGACTGAGAGCCCATGTTGCTGGTGTGTCCTGGCCTTGCCCCCGCCCTGTGTGAGATCAGGCTGCGCACTTGTCTAAGCCTTTACACTCAGGTCAATAGTCCCTGACCTGAAGATGCTTTGTGATGACCAGTAATGAATGACAAATGAGGGCGCTTGACACTCAGCAGGTGCCCGATCAGTGAGAGCTCTTACCATTTTACACAGAAAGAAAACAATAAACAGAATAGAAATACATAAATTCTGTCTATGATATTGTTTACTAAGCAGGGAGGTTTGGGATGGAGGGTTTAATTTTGTAAACGTACAATGCTGAAAGTAACCACCAAGAGCCTACCTCAATAAGGTTAGCAGAGGAGGTACTGTCTCCATTCCTCTCTCATAGGTGAGAAAATCAAGCAGTTACATTATTAGTTAATGATGCATGTTAGAGCAGATGGGAACCAAGGTCTACTAGTGACCATAGTACTTGTGTTTGTATTTTTACCACATCCCCTGCCAAGTACACGGTAAGGCAGCCTATGATAACAGCCCTGAACTCAGCATCCTAAAATACTCTAGCACTAGAGGGAAAGACAGACAGATACTACCTGTCAGCTGTGGGAAATTTTAGCTGGTGAAGATCATCTAGAGAAATCTTAAGTGAGTCATATCTCCCTAGGCCTTGGGAGAAATCAACCAAAAGGCCAAGTTTTAGTTCAACTCAGAAAGCAGGAAGGCCTGTAGGCAGTTGCTATGGCAAGGTAGGTAGTTGCTATGTTTTCTCCCAGGTCTTTGCAGCATCCCACATGTTACCAAAATATGGATCATATTAAAACTTCCCAGGAATCTAATTTCATCCTAGACAAAGCTTAAAAGACCTCCAAAAAGCAAGAATCCTGCTGGTTTAGATTAACCAAGGTTTGGGGAATTTGAGAAAAAATATGAGAGAGGACAGGAAAAGAATTAGTGGTCTAGAGTAGGAGACGTCAATAAAATGGCACTGTATTAGGCTTCTCTGAGCTTCTTGCAATATGGATTCCCATTTCCATATTTGATCTTCTGGACCCCAGAACCAGTTGGGATTTAACATGCAAGCTGTAGACCCAAAGGACCTGCAGAACATACCTTCAGTCATGAGTTCCCCCCTAGCCTGAGAGTTTGAAAAAAGTCACAGGTATCATTACTGGCTGCAGCTCAACTTCTAGAGAACTGTTGCTGACATGTGCCTCAAAAATCCACAATGAATTTAAGCAATAAGAAATGCTATAAATTCTGGCTGATTTACTAATTATCTAAAGGAATAATATACACATGATGGAAAAGTTCTTGAAGCAGAGATGTTTCAGTGGAAAGCTGAACTAATTCTGAGCTTTTCAACAGAACAACTAATCATTTGCGTTCACTCAGCAGATCATGATTTCACACTTGTCCTACATCTATTTCTTTCTCTCTTCCTTCCTTCCTTTCTTCCTTCCTTCCTTTTTTTCTTTCTTTCTTTCCTTCTTTCTTTCTTTCTCTTTCCTTCTTTCCTTCTTTCCTTCGCAGTACTGGGGATGGAACCCAGGGCCATTCTACCTGTGATTACACCCCCAGCCCTCTTTTTTACTCTTTATTTTGTAACAGGGTCTCACTGGTTGCAAAGGCCCTCACTAGTCGCTGAGGCTGTCCAGGAATCGTGTCCTACATCTATTTCTGACATCTCTTTCCATCCCCTAACTTTCTCCATCAGGGAGATCACCATGACTAATCTTATACTTTGACATGAGTAAGAGAGTGGTACACATATACCCCAAGATTTATTTGTTCCAGACTTCTGAAACAAATATTGGCATGAAATATCTTTAGGAGTTTTCTCAGAAAACTGAAGAAGTCATTGGATGGGGGGGTGGTCAAGAATATGGCTTATCCAAAAGTTACAATTTATGCTGAACATAACCCAGAAAATAAAAAGTCCTTGAGAGTATGCCATCTCATTTTTTTTAGTCCCAGGCATGTGAACTGTAAATTTTTGATGTTCTATGAATCTTCCTAGTCTCTGACAATCCTGTATCTTATCCCATGATCATCCTAACAGATACGAAGGTAGAGCCTCATCCTGTATCTCACAGGTCCATTGTGAGTGGAGCAGAGTCTTAAGCAGGAGACATAATCTGGTTCGTTGTCCATGCTCTACCTTCTCAAACCTAACAGCCACAGAGATGGAATAGCAGGATTAGGTGGGCCAGCCTTGAGCTGAGTCCCATATCTCTATAGGAAGGAGAAGCAGATAGGGGCAGAGACAAGGAGGAGGCAAAAGCATTTGATTCTAGTAAATGCTGAGCAGATGGAGGAGGAAGCCTGTAGCCTTCATCTATTTTTATGACAATTCATCCATAGAAATTAATTACTTTCTATCTTCCAACCTCAAATTTCACATACCAGGAACATTTGGCCACATGTGTACCATGAGAGATTTCAGAGTGACACATTGGAACCATGCAGGTAAGGCGGGAAATCTCCAAAGACAGAAGTCACTTGATGATGCATTCAATTATAATAGACATATGTGCATAGGTGGAAAGCCTCAGTCTTCCCAATGGCCCTTACCTGTGAGAGGTAGACACAAACATCCTCTGTCCCAAACCCTCATTCTGTTCTCTGCTTTTGCTCGCCTCATTAGGAAAATAACTTACAGCTTGGTGGTGCATTGCTGAGTTTCTCTTATTTATTTGGCTCTCAAACACAAAAGCACAGACCCAGGGATGGCACTATAACCCACGCTCCTTAATAAAAAAAAATAAATAAAACTTGATATTTCCATAAGGCCACAAAGAAAGGCACTGGGTTTGTTTCAGTTATTCCCACGAGCTCTCTCTAGAAGTCAGAGGTAAGGAAAGCTGTATTTCCCAGCGTGGACATAGCATACACCTTTATTACTGAAAGAGGATGTTTTTATTTGCACTGCATTATACCCATAAATTCCATCCACTCAGCAAGTCAAATTATTGCTGGCCTCCAAAATACATTAAGTTTGGGTTTAAATCAGTCACTTTTGAAGATATACTGCAGCCCACTTCCTAGCCATATTTGTTATATATTCACCCTGCAAATGTTCTTTAAAATGCATGGTTTGTGGAGTTGTCTTACTTCAGTCAGCCATGTGAAGATATAAGAAATAGACGCTCTCATTTGCAGTTTCTCTGTATGTGTGAGTGTTCATGAGCTCGACCCACAGAGCTACTGGCTGCCAAATGCTTTCATGCTATGAAGAGAAAGAGCTCTCTGAATCTGAATCAAATTAGAATTAGTGATACAATAATAAACAGCAATGGGAAAATATAGAGCTCTGAACACTTTAGGTTAGAATCTGGTGACATCAGACAGGCGTTTCCAGATAATGGCAGGAAGCAGAATGCCAAGGAATGCTTAATGGTGTATGGTAAGATTAAGGTTAGTAAAGATATTCAAAATTTCCTTCCCTTACCTAGGCTTCCCATTTTATGAAGTTGCACATTTGCATTCTTTGTCAGTTGTCATTCAGATAATTTCAACATAAAGCAAAGATTCAGAGAGTATGGGGAGGCTAGGCTGATTATCATTTTAAGTGGCTGAAGAAGCAAGATACAGGGAAATAGAATGGGATTTCCTTCACTCTCTTGGGAAAGAAGACCCGTTTTCTCTTCTCTCCCCGTCAAGCTGCTCTCTCTCTCGGATGGGGAGGGTGTGTGGAGTGGGAGGGCCTGTATGGTGGCCATTATTAGAGCTCAGTTTCTCTCTAAGCTGGCAATGGAAACTTGTGCTGTCCATCCTGCACAAAATAGGACGTTCAGACAGTTCTGTAATTGTTCCTATTGTTTATGCTCACTGTATCTTAAAAGACTGCATTTTTTAAAGATAAAAGCTGCTAACACTTCACCAAGAATTAAGGAACCACGGGATTCTGCACACCAAAGGCACTGTCCTGAAAACAGTATGACGCAATGATGCACACTGCTCTTTATTTCCCAGAAATTGAGCACACATCTTTCATTGCCAAGGCTACTTGCGAGGTACGTTCCAATCTATGCATACATGCCTACTATAGAGTGGGTGAACTCTAAAGTGCAAATTTACAATAAGAGCCATAGGATACCTAAAATATTGTACCTTCTCCAATAATCACAATGTTTATACATAGACTTGGGGACTAACACGTTTAATCTCAGGATATAATAATGTGAATAACAGCTACTACTTCAGCACTCATATGCCAACAACCTTGGTGAGCACCTTGCATCCCTCATTGTCTGTATCCTCCTGTCAACCTTGTGATAAAGCTTCCTCCCACCGTGCCACTGAGGAAGCCAAAGATCTGGATATTACTCTTTCCAGAACACAAGTTTTCTTTGATCATTACCCTTGTCTATCCCATTAGTATTACATAGTGAAGACTAGATTGTTGCCAGAGGTGGCTTGTAACAATTGCAAGAATTGTTGTTAAGTTTTCAGAAATTTTGTAAACTGGTTGTTGTTATGTTGGAGCTTTAAATCGGCCATGATTGGAGTATTTACACCACGTAAATTGGCAAATGTTACAAATCAGCCACGCCCCCTTTTTTCTTTAGAGAATGAGTACAGGTTTTTAAACACTACCAACATACTACAGCCAAGGAAGAACATCTCCAGGTATCACATAATTATTTAATACTTATTTTCCCCTCCTCCCATATGTTTTTTTTTTCTCCCAAAACTTTTAATGTGACAAAGTTAGCAATAAAACATGACAAATATCCTAGCAAATGGTGCAGGGCTATGTGTAGACTTCTATAACACGGTTGCGGCTTCAGAACCCCACCTGGCTGGAGTCTACCCTTTCTCTTCCACCACTCATGCCGCTCGCTTCCCTGATGCCCCAGGCTGAGTGGCAGAGCAAATTGAAACACGTCATAGTTGTTCTGATAAAAAGTTCTGCAAGCCGGATTCAGCCCTTGTGCTTCAAAATTAATAACCTCAGCTCAAGGCAGCAATTAGCTCTTTCTCAAATCTTTTATTTTCTATCAGGTGAATGTATAGTAAGTCCAAAGGAAAGATATATTCTGAACACTAGGGGCATCCCTTTATATCCACAACCTCATCTCCACTGGGAAGTCATGCTCAATATTTTTTATTATTATACAATTAACATTTATTGAGTGTTAATAGTGAGCTTATATATAACACAGAGACCATTACTGTACCTGGTTTCTTGGCAGATTGTAGGAACAGCATGTTTTTGATATCTTGGATGGCACTGAGCTCACTATAATTTCCCAATGAAGTCAGTTGCTACTAATTTCCTGAACATCTGTGCATCAAATTCATTAAATGGCTAATGAATCCAGACATATAAGGTTCATAAAGATATTTATATCTGACATTAACAAAATGGTACTCCTGCTT